>NW_024582712.1:384509-529851 GCF_018398535.1 Haplochromis burtoni
CCCACCTTTTTAATTTAGCTTTCACCTAACGTTTATTTATTTTATGCTTATTTATTCTATCCTGTTATTCTATTTATATTATTAATTTAGGTTTTATCTAATATTTATTGATTTTATTCTTATTCATTATTTATCTTCTTACTCTATTTATATTTATATTGTATCCCATTCTTACTTATTTTATCTTTTTATCCTGTACATATCCTTATTGGGTCATATCTCCAGTGTTTCCTCGGAGGGGGCTCTCTGCACCGGGGCTGTGATCGACCGTGGCTGCTGGGGCTCTGTGGGTCTTCTCAGCCTGGCTGGGGGGCTTCTTTGCCTCCCTCCTGCTTTTAACCATGTAAAGCACTTTGTGCTGCATTTCTGTATGAAAAGTGCATTATAAATAAAGATTGATTGATTGATTGATGCCAGAACGGCCATAGTTAGACTCACTTTCCTGTTTACAAGGGTCCTCTTTCTTCTAGTATTTACATCAGGAGTGTAAATACTGTAAAACTGTCCACTTTTACAGTGTATAAAAGTATATTTAGAGCCTGGCAAAAGAATTGTGTACATCCCGTCAAAGAAGGGAAGTTGTACTTTTAAGGTTGTTACGTAGTGCTAATGAGCAGGCATTGCTGTCTCTGTCTCGGGATTAATAAAGTATTCTGATTCTGATTCTGATACACACACACACATTTTTTTGGATGCAGGTCACCAAGCTTGCTTCCTTGTCAGCTGATAACTTAAAACATCACCTCATCCAAATATGGTTACTTTTGACTCCAAAACACCAACAATGCAGAGGCCAAAATTGTTAACATTTGGGCAGAAAAACCAGTGGTTCCATCTTTTCTATACAGTCTTTGGTTAAAATGCACTATTATGTGCGCTTTGACTCAGTTGGTGGATGGTCTGTTTAAGTCACTGCAGTTTGTGCTTAGGTGTGCAATCATTCAGTGGCATTTGTCCATGCTGGTTTTATTGGTAATAGTGAATTAAAGTATGTTCACTCTGTTGTATTGGTGTTTACTATCACTTCATATGCAAGTTGTAACCACCGCATAGGAAGAGAGTTAAGCCTTTATTTGGACTGATACTGTGACAAGGATTTAGCAGTATTTATAGTCATTGTTAAATGTTTTTGGCCATGATAATTATGTAATGAAAATGTGATATTGCGACAGCCATACCTAACATAATAGTTATCAAGCAGAGCGAGACCAAGTGTACCAAAAATAAGACCGAGGCTCTGAAGCTTTGGAGGATGCTTACACACTACGCTCGTTAGTGTGCCATGTGCACATGCATTTTCAGCATGGATAGCCCCAGCGAGTAACAACCCCACAAATCTGGCAGTGTCAGCCCACAGTCGACCCGCACAGGATGACTTGTTTAATTTCGGTGACTGATTAGGTCTCTGCACAGTCTTTATGCTGTGCTGGACATCTGTTGTGATTTATGTGATATATGGCCATACAAAGCAAAACCTGTGAAATGTTAAACTATACACAGATGCAAGGTTTTGTATAATTACCATAGGACCTTGAATGTTTTATTCCTGTCTGGTTAGTGCACAGAGTCCAGCAGTCGGGGTGTGATTTAGCCACCTTTTAAAAAAAAAAAAAAAAAAAAGACAGCCCACCCAGCTTTAAAGTCACAATCCATAGCATAGTCATTAAAATTGATTTTTCTGCAGTGTTTGCCTAATTAAAGTGACAAAACAATGGTTTTTCATAGTTATAATGCTTTATTTCCTTTAGCTGAAGAAGGAACTGGGAATATACACTTACCGGCCACTTCATTGGGTACACCTTGTGAGACCTGGGTTCTGCTCCTTTTTGCCTTTAGAGCTGCCTTAATTCTTTATGACATATATTCAGCAAGCATCACACAGTTGCTGCAGAGTACAGTGCCCTTTGTAACACTACACATAATCCTTCATAAAGGGATGAACATGGTTAACAACAACTCTCTGCTGCTGTAGCTGACCTGCTTCAAGCTTCGGCGTGTTGTTTGTTCAGAGATGTTCTTCTTCATACCTTGGTTTTGACAAGTGTTTGAGTTACTGTTGCCCTTCTGTGTGTTTAGTCTGGTCTTTACCCCTGATGTGAACAAGCCATTCACACCCAGAGAACTGAAGCTCGCTAGTTAGTTTCTTTTTTTTATTGAGTCTATTTTATCCTTTTGTTTCGTGGCATGGTTTGGTCAGACCTCTGTCACAGAGAAAAACTCTCTAAATCAGATAGTGAGATGGTCCAGTCGTCTGATAGGTGAGCCACAGTCTTGTTTAGCCTCCCTGTACTCTAAGCAGGTACAGAGGATGGCTTTATCAATCCTTAAAAATGGCTCCCATCCTCTAAGGGGTGAATTTCAGCTTCTTCCCTCAGGACGGAGGTTTTTATTTCCGAGATGCAGGACAAAGCGTTATAAAAATAGATTTGTCCCCGTTGCTGTCACTGAATTAAATAAGAACTGTTTTTGATTCGAAATATTAAAATTACTATATATGTGCCACAGTGAGGTTTATATCTTTACTAGGTATGTGTGTTTTTAAAGGGATGTCAAATGCTGTCATTTTTTCTGTAAAGCAAATCTACCTTGCCTATGGGTATAAATAAAGTTACCTTGACCTACCTTGACCTTTTCAGACCATTTTCCAGTGGTTGTGCAGCAATACCCCAGCAGATCAACAGTTTCTCAGATACACCATACCACATTCAAAGTCACTTCAAATTGATGTTCAGTTTTAACTTCAGCAGGTTGTCTTAGCCACATCTACAAGCCCAAATGCACTGAGCTTCTGCCATGTGACTAGTAGATTAAACATTTGTGTTAATGAGCAGCTGAACACGTGTACCTAACAAAGTGGCCAGTGAATGTATATTTAGTATATTTTCCTGTTGATTTGATCATTTTAATAAATAGTTGATGATTGTTGCTGCTAATGTAGAGCTCAGCTTTTAAAGGTTTCCTTGTAACAATAGAGCCATGCCCTATCACGCTGACACTTTTATTTATATCATAAAACACTGATTAAGTATTTATAGCCTGATGCATTTTGCCCTTTTTTGTTCACTGTGACTGTCAATGAACTTTAGTACTTTTTGGACAGATGTTCTCATAAATGTTTCCCAGCTGTTGAAAGGGCACGGTCTGCCATTTCCTCTCTTGGATGGCTTTTAAAATGAAATATCTGCAGAAGTCGTAGAGCTTAGCAGCAATCAAAAACTGAGGGAGAATTTTGTTTATTCTTACTGTATGTGTACACTACCGGTTAATTTAAAATCCCTTTGTTTACATTTGATTTAAATTAGGTCCAGTGCCAAAGTTGTTCTTATAGAGCACAAAAAAAGACACACTGGGTATTTTGAAGTTGAGTAGCTTGCTTTCCCTTCCCTCTCCTTTATAACTTATCCACCACTCTGCATGTTTAAAGTATTTTATCATTGGGCTTAAATACCCATAAACTAGGAGCTTTGCTGTTGTGACACACTTGTCACAATAAACTATCCATAAAAGGGAAAAGTTGCCCATGTCTCTTAATAGAGGTCAACCTTTATTAACATTTAGGTGTGTTGGTGTTGATGGTTACATTATTAATCAGCAATAAATCCAGTCTCGTACACATTTTGCTATGTTAGGAAACAAAACTTTGTCCCAAATATGTGATCTAATTTTTGCAGTATGGAAATAAACTGATAAATTCTAAACACGTGGGCCGCCTAATAGCCTTGCGAGCAATCTGAGAACACAGCTTTAGGGTGTATACAGCTCATAAACACTTCTGCAGAGTGTTGTTTTAAAAGCCAAGATTGGGTATCCCAGGCCTCACCAGTCCTTTCCTGCTGCACTAGAAGCACTTTTCCTGGAAGTAAATAGAAGTGGGTATTTAACATAAGCAGCAGTAACCATTTGTCTACAAAAGGAGTCATCAAAACAAAGTATAAGACAACAGACAAATAGTTTCTGGCAAAACTTCACTTACTTCCAAGGTGCAGGAACTAAATAAAAGTCTGAAGAGGTATTTTTTTCTACTACAGAAACTAGAAAAATGCAGACAAAACCACAACAACAAAGCGAAGGTGCTGGGTTGAAAACAATAGGGGGGGAAATCAACAGCTCACACACTGCAGGGCACAAGCTGTGCTTATTTATTGCACCATAAATAAAAGTGTAATATTTCGAGTATACCTATCTGTACGTCCTCCACTTCTCGCTTTGCATTTTAAAGCAACGGCAAGTAAATGTAATGTGTGAGCCGGCTGCTTCGGCTGCCTTTTGTGCTTCTGCTGTAATTTACAATGTCAGCAGCCACACCATAGCAATGTCACGAAAACTTAAATTTAGTGCTACTATTTATTACATTTACACAAAGAACTGAAGGTTAGAAAGTTTGATCACATCGCTCAACGTCTTAAATAAACGAGGAACTCCCCCCCCCTTTGACATGATTTGCACATTTCAGTTTTGTGGCACTTCTGTTTCATGCGTCACAGGTGAAAGCACAGCAACAAAAGAAAAGAAAAAAAACACCTGGTTATAGCTCCTCCGACAAGCCCCCCTGTCTCCTCAGTCTTCTCACTGAGACTGAGATAGATTTCCAGGTCAGGGCAGGAGGACGGAGGAGATGAGGAGGCACAAAAGGAAAAAAAACACCAACTCAGATGAAATGCTAATCCTTTCTAGTCACATGGTTATTGTTTCTAATTTGAGCATGAGGATTGAGATGTAACCAAATCTGTCTCTACATCTTCAAGCAGTTATGTCTGTCATTACAGTTAAAAAAAAAATTCTGTATACCAATAAAATTTTAAAAAGGGGGCGGGTTTCTTATAGTTTTTCTACCTTTTAAATAGTTTTCTGTAATATTTTTGTGAAGGTTACGAGCTGAAACGTATTTTTTGATCAATAAAACCGTTCTATATAAAGCGCGTGTTGCTGGATATTTTGACCTCTGAGGAGAAAAGCCTTCACAGGAGCCTGTTGACCACTCTTTGACTGACAGCTGATGTCTCGGCACCGCAGCGCAAAAACAGCAGAATGTCAGCTTAGGGCCAAAGATGTCACCCCTCACTGTAGCAAAAAAAATCTCACAGATGGGATTATCACTTCAAAAGCTTGCATCTGATGAGTTGTTTTCAGGTTTGGTGATGGAGGCTTGTCAGATGCTGGGTTTGATGTAGCTTTGCAATGTGGAGCATAGCAGACAGGTGTGCTCTGCCCAGCAGCTGCTGGACTCCATCTGTCCATCAGGTCTGCAGGTTCAACAGTTTACTGTCCCTCCCATGTCCACAGCAGTGCTCTTCATTTTGTGAAGCGGCAGTCTTCATATTGTGCTGCACACAGAAGTGAACAGGAGCATTTCTTTTGGTTAAATAGGGCAAATCTACAACATTTCAATAAGAAGAGATGAGAAACCGAAGCCCCAATTTAAGATTGAGCCAGATAACAGGAGTGTATTCTCACATGGTGCAGCTTAAACATAAATCTGTTATTTTCAGTGTCAGCAGTCCCTGAAGGGGGGATTATTGTTCCTCATGTCTGCCAAGAGACAAAATACAAATGTGGAGTTCATTTCCAAAGTGCTGTGTGTCTATTTTGGCTCGTCGTTGATCATTCATCATTCAATATCTCTACAATACAGTGGAAGAAACATGCAGCCCTTGTTTCAACCCACGACTAATTTTAAAGTATCTCAGTTTGAATTAATTTTATAGTCTAAGTGTGGTGTGTGTTTCTCGCTAGTGGGATTTTTTTTCCGTTTGGGAAGGGGAAAAAAGCGCTCATCAGATGGCTGCTGGTCCCTGAGATGGAAAACACTGAGAAACGGTGCCCTAGATAACAAGTCAGTCCAGCCTCTTTTGCCAAACTGCAGGAGCACTGAAGTATCAAACAGCAATCAAAAGCACAGCCTGTTTTCTGTTCAGGGAGGTACTGTAGTGTGATTTGGGAGGAAATTCAAGGAGTTGCTTGTGCAAGACCCAGACTGGCATGGGAATCTAAGCAGGTTGCATCTCCACAGTCACAAATACACACACTTTCATGCACTGCAACCTTTGACCCACGTTCTGTTTCCCCCCACTGTTTGATAAGCTGCAGTTGTCAACTATGATCAAAACCAAGCCACCCTGCATCTCAAACTCGCGCCTTCCTTCTCACTAAACTCTTCAAAGCATCTTGACTATGATATATTTAAATATACATACATATTCTATATGCATCTCTGCAGCACACATCTCACCCAGATCATCCAGAGATAAACAGGTAAAGCGTCACTTCTGTGCTGCCAAAGAGAAAGATCAGATTTCTGCTGCAGACACCCACACTTAAGCTGCAATGCAGATATTTTTCTATAGCTTTTACAGTCAAAATGAGTTGAGGTTCAATAAGAGAGTGAAAATAAAACTAAAGTAATAGTAAACATTTAATGAAAGACAAAACACTGGAGTGAGGAATGAAGTCTGGAGCTGAAGTTTGAGATATTACTGATCCTGTCCGCCTCAGCCTGAGGCAGGTCGAGGGCCCAGATAGCAAAAACACAGTAACCTTTTAGTCTCTTCACTCAAAATATACCAAAAGGGCCATCTGCCTGAGGATGTGATCCTGCACGTGGCCTTACAGGAAAAAAAAACAATTCGAGATTTGGCTCAAGGTCATAACTTGCAATACTGCACAGGTCATTTGGCAGTTACTTTTAAAAAATCCACATAACAGAGATGAGCTGCCAGATGGAAGAAGTTTCTCTGCACTGGTTTAATTTTTTGGACTGTGCATAAAGGATGGGGATGGTTTCCAGATCAAAGAAGTGCATCCAGTGAGGCCCTTAAACCAGCATTACCTTTAATGGCCAGCAGGGGGCGCCTCTTGTGGTCGCGAAAAGTTCAATTTATCATAAAAGCACAAAAAATCTACTTTCTTGCCAAAAACGAATGATGTCATAGACTGTGACATCATTTACATTTGGTTAGACACTGAGATGGTAAAGGTAGCCCCAGGTCGTTCTCCGGAGTCATAAAATGCCATGGATGCAAATTACCACTTGACTGGTCAGCAGTAAATAAATGTAACCTTGTAATTCAGATTTTTATCTGTTAATCTGAATTTATTTTCACAGATGAAGAATGATGTAATGATGATATTACTCTGTGTGTTTAGGTAGTTTTCTAACTCTAAAATGTGCCAGAAATGTACATCAGAGAATAAAAACATAAGCAGTACAAGTTAATTGTTTTTTAAGGGAAGTGGGAATTATTTTTATTTTTGATGAATCATTGCTTGTTTTAATAATCTGTTAATTAAATGGAGTCTAAGGTGAATTCTATGGGCAGAAATCTGTGCCATCAGAAACTGAATTTGAATAAGTTCAATTTGAATTTGAATTGCTCAGATTGAATCTGAATTGTAACTTGAATAAATGCTTTTGAAAACTGAATTTGAATTAGTCTAATTTGAAATTGAATTTATGGTTTGAAAATGATCATCACTAAATTGAAATTGAATTTTATATTTTGAAAATGAATTGATTTGCTTTGAAACTGCATTTTATCCTTTAAAAATTCAGCTCTCGAATAATTTCAGTTTCACTTCTCACCATTCAGTTTCAGTTCCAAAATTCAGTTTTTTGGAACTTACATCCGGTTCCGGTTCAAGCGCAGATTAATAGAACTACGTTTTACTAGCGGACCGAAAGTGTTACTGACGGGAATCTACAGCGTCTTGAGCTGAATTAAGACTTCAGAAGTCATTCGTCATGTCGAATGACCAGCGGATAAACTCTCAGGTTGGTAATAAATGTATTACATGTATAAGAACAAGCGTCATGTTAACAAATGATAGCCGTACGGTAACTTTTATGCTTATTGTAGCTGCTAGCTAAAAACGCTAATTTAGCGTAGTTTGCCCTGAATTCAGCTTTGACAAACAAATATGATCGACTGTTTCTAGTAGAATTCCAAAGTTGTCATCTTGGACCCTCTCAGAGTACCCCCTCTGTATGCTTGCAGAGACCCCTACAGTAGGGAAACATGCAAAACGGTGTCCAAACCTTTGTATTTTAGCTTTATTTATGTCTTACACAGCATCCCAACTCTTTAGCTAACTTAATAACTTTAGCTAAAGTGAATAGTTAGTCTAATTCATTAGTGCAGCATTACTGGATCACCTCTGTTTGAAGTGAATGAAGGTGAAAGTGAAACTGAAATTATTCGAGAGCTGAATTTTTAAAGGATAAAATGCAGTTTCAAAGCAAATCAATTCATTTTCAAAATATAAAATTCAATTTCAATTTAGTGATGATCGTTTTCAAACCATAAATTCAATTTCAAATTAGACTAATTCAAATTCAGTTTTCAAAAGCATTTATTCAAGTTACAATTCAGATTCAATCTGAGCAATTCAAATTCAAATTTAACTTATTCAATTTCAGTTTCTGATGGCACAGATTTCTGCCCATAGAATTCCTTTTAAAGTGAAGCAGTCACAGGAAAGCGACACATGTTGTCTGTTCTTTGCTGCAGGTGAATGCTACCTGATGGAGTGGTCAGACTGGAGCTCGTGCGTCAACATCTGCGCCAAAGAGGCCGGCGTCGACTTTGCCTCGGTTCAGGTCCGCTCACGAGCCGTGCTCGCCCAGGAGCCTGAAAACCTGCTGCTCTGTCCTGACCAGGAGTGGGAGTCTCAGCCCTGCACAGGTGGAGAACACTTTGAAAAACATGACGGCTTCAACCTCTCCTGGCCAGAAAGTTTGACAAATTAACAGAAGCAAAGTCTATTTGAACAGTGAACTTTCTATGAATACAAATTAGCTTGCTGCAGCCCAGCAGCTCCAAACTTTGATGCATTTATTCCTTCTATTTATCCGCATATTCGTAATATTTACGGCGAGGGTAAACTGAAGTCAGTCTCGGGGTGTGAAAGGTTGAAGGCAGTGGAGAGCACGTCAGTGCATCAGAGGGTTAACGCAAAAAGACACTTACTTTCAGAGTCATACCCGCAGGCTGTTTAGGCTTCTATCTCTCTGCATTTGGACTGTCAGAGGAAAGAAACCTACTGAACAACAACATGCTGACATTGTGGGAAAGACAGATCTGACACAGGAGTCGCATAGATTTTCCTCCCTGGGAGGCATCAGTGCTAACCAGTGGGCTGCTTCCCTATCATGCCCGATACACAATCGAGAAGAAAAAGATACTAACTGCTACTGTTTGTCTTTCCCGTTATGCCGGGTCAATTGGTGCTCTCCCAGATGGGATTTCTCGAGTCAGATTTTCAAACGTTTGAAACCCAGATGCTCGTTTACAGTAGTGATCTCTGCGATTCCCTCTGCTGCATTAATCACCCATTAGATGCAGCATTGTGAATCACTACGACAAAACTCAACACACAGTGTACTGTAATTCCCCCTTACCTCCCTCGTTACTGTACACAGCCCACAGCAGTCTTCGCTAGCATGACCTGGTTTCACAGCTTCACTCAAGGCATGGGGGGAGGAGTGGCCCAGCCAAGACTAGTGGAGGTGGAGGAGGATGAGAGAGTGGAGGCAGGGAAGGAAAAGGCGGTGATGGAGAAAGAGAGGCTGGGGATGGAGGGACGGGAAGGTTTGATGTGAGGCTCCAGGCTTGAGAAAAACAAAAACAACACTGTTGTTCTGCTGTTAAAGTCGTTCTGTTTTACAGTATAGTGATTCTTACTGTGCTTTGTGTCTCCAGTATACGCAGATTGACAGAATGGCCAGCACTTTTACTTCAATGCAATAATCACAATAATTTGAAGAACAAAAACAACAAAGCTGCTCACTGCTTTTCAGCAGCTCCAGAGACGTAAAAGCAAAACCTTAATGAAACACGAGTCCCTCCATTTGTAGGCATTTAAATTTGAAATTTGCAACTTGAATCTGAATTTATAACAAGGTAAAAATCAGAGTTGGAGTTACATTTATTCTCCAGGAAACCAGAAACATGTGAGACTCATCGACACGTTCATTATGTTCAAAACTATTAGAAGGATTTTCTTCAGTAGATTTATTGATCACTCATCAAAGGTCATTCTCATCTCGCAAAATTCACTTTTGGCTGTAGCTCAAGAATTCATCATCTCATTAAGCTGGTAAAATTTTGCAATAAAGAGATCGTTCGTTCATTTTGGGCATGTTAGTTTAATAGGTGATTCTAAATTGGCTGCAATGCCAATGCCTGGCTTTATATCTCTGGTATTCTTAGTGCACCAGAGATAGAAAGTATCCGTATCCATGATGGACCAGCGACCTGTCCAGAGTGCAACCTTCTTTCAAAGTCGCAGGGATGGACTCAGGCTCACTGTGATCCTAGCTGGATAAGTGGTTATGGATGGATAAATAGGCAACAATAATGTTGGGTGCTCACTGTGCACACTGTGGTGATATAGATTTGTTTTGTGCTGCCTGATTGAACACATATATAAGGGATTTTGTGGCCATTGCAGCTTATTTGCAGAAACATCCATATTTGCAACATTTTTCTGCTTAAGCATCCAAACATAAACATTTTTTATGTTTGTTAAATCCCACAAAGTCCTCATTACAAATTTAACTTTGGACAAGTTTAAAATCTCAGTAAGTAAATGGAGTACATAATGGGTTTAAGACACGTTAGACTTTATTTCAGTGCTATAGTGCTCTATCACCACCAGCTGATTGGTTCAGTTTGTACATCAAAAACTGCTCAGGTCCATTAAGGGAACATTTGGGTTCAAATATCCTCACATGTGCCAAAGTTAATCCTGCACACCTAAATGTTATCTCATTATAAAATGTGTTATTTGCAAAGCTATAATTATATCACTAAAGATAAAACAAAGTAACAAATTCTACCATTAGCAATAATTAGTGTAAAATATTCATCCATTTTTTTTTGTTCTGCTTGTCCAATTCAGGGTAGCAGAGGTGTGCAGGAGCCTATCATTTCATTATTAGAAGTAAAAAAAGGTTCTATGAACACGAAAATCCATTTATTAAAAATGAATGGTGGTTTAAAAGTGTTACTAGATTTTATACGGCCCACAACCAGCAAGCCTGAAAGATGGTTTTGTGGTTAAGACATTTGCACTGCACACCAAAGAGCCTGATTCAAGAGTGGGAGGAGACTACAAACCCAGTTTCAGGATGTCACAAGAAGGTACTCCAAGTGATGTCCCCAACCCTGAATAAGTGGGAGGGTGTAAATCTGTGCCAAATCAAATACGTGGATCTATCTGCTTTAGTGACCTGCTGGGAATTAAGGGAGCAGCCGAAAGCACGCCCCAGCAAACTTGAATGACATTAACTTCCCCTCTTATTAGTGACCATGGTGCCGTGATTTTGCCAGGTACAGACAGCACCTCGCTTAGCAGCTTAGCAGCCACTGTAGAGTGAATGTGTGCAATTGGCACAGTTTGATATGAAAGTGATTGAAAATGCAGTCAGTTTAAAAAGCTTGAATATAATTACTCTTCTTTTCAGTTAATATGGCTGAAAATCATCCATCGCCTTTCTCAGTTCTTACAGATATTCTCATATCTGGGACTACTACTGACATTATTTCTGCCTCCAGAAAAAAAGGAGAAAAAAAACTTCTGCGCTTCTCCTGAGAAATGTTTCTGTGGTAGTACAACTCCAGTCTGCTCATAAAAGATGGTGGGAAGTGCCAGCCTAAGTGAGTGATTCAATGATAACTTAACACGTTTGAAAAACGACTTCAGCTCTAGCGGAGCAAGGAAGAAAGAGAGAAATGAGAAGAGTAAAGTACATAAAAGGTGAAGTCCTCTCAGCCGCAGAGGATTCATCCCGTACGGCGGCAGATAGAGGCGTACCACTGACGGGAGCAGCGATACTGTACCCACGTCTGTGGAGAATAGCTCTGTCTTTTGTTCAAGGTTAAATTGTTCATTTACTCTGGCTGAATTGGCTGGACTGATGATTGGTTACACAGAACTCCGCAGGGAAATACAGTCATTTACTGCACTGATGGAGATATTGATAAAGTCATAATAGCACTGATAAAAAGTCATTAAGCAAAAGCTCTTACTGAAGATTAAAACATTGAACTGGACCCTTTTGAGACGACACGGTCATATTATGTGTCAGCAGCCTATTATACAACCACAACTTAGCAGCTGCTTTATTAATCTGGTGTCTCTCATATGATTAATGGTCACCACTGCCTGACTCAGTACAGCCTTCACAGTTGTTGACTGTTTTTGTGTTTTGCTTTCAGGAGGTGAATGTTTCGAGTACAAATGGTTCAGCAGCATTGGCCCAAATTCCACTCGGCCTTTGATCTGGTGTCAACGTTCAGATGGACTCAATGTCACTGGTAAGGAACTCCAAAAAAGCTGCTCCAAACATTTGTTTCACACAGTTGTTTCTGCTGTCTGTGAGCACAGCAGCAATGACCCCCACCCGCTGTTTGAATCCCATTTTTTAAAGAGGGCAGACAATCAGAAGAAAGCTGACTGAGGGAGAGGAGCGAAAACAGCTTGTTTTAGAAATAACTTAAAAAAGTAAAAAGAAAATAACAAACCGCACAGATTAGCTGACCTGGTGGGCTTTGGAGGACTTTTTAGGAGTTGCAACCTCAAAAGTGTGCTCACCTTTGGATTAAATGAGAACATTAAAGGTTTGATTTTTGCTTAAGATCAAAGAAAAAAAAAAGAGCAAATGCAAAATTCAAATGGCCAAAATAATACAAAGGTTTGTTTTGTTTTAGCAGAAGATTTGACATTTCTGATGAGCAGACCGATCACATGATTGACCTCATTCAACAAGCTCAGTTATGCTAGGACTGAGGTGGAGGAATTTTGAAACATTAGTAAATATTAGTATGTTTTGAATAAGTACGAGCATCAAATTGTTCACTGAGGTAGACGAGGCTGCTGAGGTTGTTAGTCTCAACAGAGAAGCACATCTGTGTATCATCAGCGTAGCAGTGACAAGTAGATGGCTTTGAAGCTCTTTGAAGCAGTATGGGAGAAATAAGCATTATTATGACCATTATACAGACAGTCATGTAAAAAAAATGTTCTAGTATAAAATAAAAATATGGATGGATGGGGGGGAAAGCATAATTGCTCCACTTTGAGTCTGGAGGTCTGCAGCAGAGTTGCTGAAGGTTCAATTGCTTCTTTTTTTGTCATATTTTTTCACCATTTGACTTTAGTTTTTGGAGTCTCTGCAACTAATGATCACATTTATAATTATTTGTTCTGATGATTTTATTATCAAGTGTTTTTTTTTATCCCATAAAACCTTAAAAAAAAAACAAAAAAAAAAAACTAACTGCAACTTCTCAATGCCCGTGTTGTTATATTTACATTTTTTGATTATAACTTGCTGGATGTGTTCTTATTAAATGACACAACTGATTAGAATTGTTTCAACTTCACATCTATAAATAAAATGAAAAAAAAACCCCATTAAAATTACATTATGTTTGAGCTTAAGAAATCAAACTGTTGTCAAGGACTTGCAAGTACGCTTTAGTCATCTTTAAAGGGGTCTCGAGCTAGAAGAGATCAGAAAACACTGTCCTACAGTAGTGTGCATAATAAATAGAGCAGCTGAATTTTTCTTTAAAGTGAGAAACTGGAGGTTGCAGCCGCTCTTAAGCTCAACTGTAAGCCTAAACCATTGGTGGCAATTTTATGTAGGAGGTAAAATTTACACAAAATGTCAGAAATATAACTGAAGAAAATAGGCGCTTATTTCTATATTGATCTAAGGTGGTGGGCGATGGCAAGCCGGTACAGCTTTTCATCTCCGTTTAACACATCAACACATAAAATTGTTTTTAAAATAAACCTGGAAACATTGGATTTACTGAGTTATTATTGCAGATGAAAGTACATGCTGTGAAATAACCCCAAGTGGTACGTTTTAAACGTGGAGACGAACCGATTGTGCTCGTGTGATCGTATTAAAATGTACTCAATCTGATGCTGTTGTCTCTTTCACAGGAGGTTGTCCTCCAATGAACCCTCCAGAGGACAACAGCTCCTGTGACCCGCCCTGCCTCATGCCAAAGTCTTTCTGCAGCGAGGTGAGTGGATTTTGTCCTCATGTCACAATAAACTCAAAAATAAAAGAGCAATTTTCCTAAACCCTAAAGCACAGCTTTCCTGGATGAGTGGTAGTCTGTGCAAACATTGTGACACACTGAATTGAATTTGAATGCAGCAGGGAATAAAATGATAGCAGCAGGAAGATGTAAAACCCATTGCTCCACAGTGTCATTCAACTGCACTTCATCAAAATCATGTAAATAAGTTTTTGTCTCACAGACACGGCAGCTGGCAAACCACAGAGTGATCTATTTTCCAGGCTTGAATAGCTTTTAGAAACAACTCTTGACCTAGCAATGAAGGCAGGTTACCAGCTGTAGTAGCTCGTACAGCCAGCCGCCTTACGTAACCGCTGAATAATCGGGTCAAAACGATCGGATGAGAAGCAGGGTCAGGACTTCTGAGGTCACCCATTCAATCCCCAGACGAGGATGAAAAGACTGCACTCACACAGTTTATTAGGTACACTCAGCTAAAACCTAATGCAGTGTAAGACAACAGTCGTACAGTAAATCCTCTCTTCATCGTGGTAGTAATGTTCAGTTTTGCAGACAGGTGTTTATGGTCACTCTGAAGGTTTGTTGTGCTGTGGGATTGGATTACATAACACTGATGGGTGTTTCATATATTTTTGTAACCCTGTTAATATGAGTGAGGGCATACTAAATACCAAAAACACCTCTGTGTGTGGAGAAGGCAGTTCAGTGGTGTCACAAACTGCAGCGTCCAAGACGACGATGAAATTACACCTCGACAAAATATCTGACTAGCCAAGTGAAAGACTGTTCACACTAGGCTTGGTTGCATTGCACCCCGTCCCCACTTTCCTGCTGGCCTGCGCTCACACTGCGCTTAACGATCCGAGTCCTGAGTACACTTCAGTCTGTCTAAGCATCTCAAACTTTGATTTTTATGTGGCCACACTGGAGCTGCTCTGGAATTGGTGAGAAACTGTCCTCTCACATACATTATTACTTAAGGCGAATTTCACAGAGCCAGCAGTTGTTGAGAAATCATCGGACTTCCACACTTGGCTGACCGCACTAGGTGTGCAAGTGTCTGACCTCACTGTGACCTGGCCCACCTCTTCAAATCGGCTAGGCTAAAGTACCGTACGCACCAGTTACGGGGGCGACCGTGGTCCAGGGGGTTGAAGCTCGGTTACAGGTTGCTGGTTCGATCCCCAGCTCTCTCTGTCCTGGTCGTTGTGTCCTTGGGCAAGACACTTTACCCTACCGCCTGTTGGCCAGAGGGGCCGATGGCACGACATGGCAGCCTCGCTTCTGTCAGTCTGCACCAGGGCAGCTGTGGCTACAACTGTAGCTTCCCTCCACCAGTGTGTGAATGCGAGAGTGAATGAATAACGGAATTGTAAAGTGCTTTGGGTGCCTAGAAAAGCGCTATATAAATGCAATCCATTATTAGTTACACCAGTCAAATAAACTGGACTTTGAGGGTCAAACATAGTCAAGCGTTACCCAGTTTGGCACCATAAATATCAGAAAACAGTCCAGTTTAAGCAAAATCTAATGGCAGTTAAACTTTGTCTGTACACAAATCACATGTATATTTAAGAGGAATTAATCACAGCTTATTTCAAATGCCACTGTGCATAACACTGCACATGCATGACGTTAGCTACACCTGGCAACGTAACCTAACATTAGCAGTGACGACAGCAGTCTTCTTTCCTTCCGCACGTCTATGCACAATGCATCTATGCATTGCCAGTTTAGTCAGCACAGCTCATATACAAATGCTCATTTTTGACATTATAATACCATAGAGCTCTGCAGGTATTCTCTTTCTCTACTTTGTGTGCATTAATAAAAAACACGAATAATTACAGTAGATTAACAGAGTAGTATTTCTGTTGCTGACAAGTGAGGGCAGCAACATTTAATTGTCTAGTTGGCGAATCATACACATCCACAGTACAAGTTTAAATCTTGTTAATAAGTTGGTGACAGCTGGAGAAATCAGTTAGGAGCCCTCGCTATTTACCACATTTAAAATACCTTTGAGCAAGGCATTAAAATAGGTTTTATTGAACCTTCTGACATTTTGAATTAAATATTAATTTGCATATGAGATTCTTAATTGTTGTCATATTTGCTACATCTGGCTTTTTATAAATTATTGCTTAAAAATGAATTGTGCAATTTATTGAGGTTTTTCAGGGGAGGGGGATTAGCACTGATGATGTAGAAGCTCTCAAAAAGTAATGCATCAAATATGACACACTTTGATTTAAGGGGTTAATGCCCAACCTGGGGTCATACTTGTGACTGTAACTGTTTCGGTGAACATACAGCAGGTGACTCTGGGTGCAAAGCAATGCTTAAATGGCCCTCCATCTGCAGCACAGACTATTATTGTTCCTGCTGAATTGGAAACAGGCATTAGCAGAAAATACAGTATATGGGAATGAGGCTACAGCAGGTCACAAACAGCTCTGAAATGGTTCGATTTGTCTGGAAGCTTGTGCTTTTATCTTGATTGACTGTAAATGAATGAGAAATGTCAACACGTGGTGGCCTCAGTGCAGCAGTTAAACCTGTCTTCGAACAGTAACAGGTCGGCCATGCTGCCATACCAGCCAGGACTCTTCTGAACACTCCTCATGAATTAATTCACTTTGAGATTAGCTTGTTTAACATCCCTCCAAGCACTGTACTGTCGCTCCAGCTTAAATCATATATGAATCTGCGCTGCCCCCTGCAGGCTGGTATTTGCATGTGCGAGGAAGGCTTCACAGAAGTGCTGTCATCCACTGGGCAGCTGGACCAGTGTGCCCCCATCCCTATCCTGGAGATCCCCACAGCAGGGGACAAGAAAGGGGATGTGAAGACCAGTCGTGCCATTAACCCCACACTGCCCACCACCATCCAGCCCGGACGCAACGGGCGAACTTGGTACCTGCAGCCCTATGGACCAGGTCAGACCATCACACACTCATCACACCTTATGCAGATTCATAGCACTGTTTACCAAACTACAGGTTATCGTCAGTGTTAACAAACATCACAAATGCAAGGAGAATACAATTGTTTTGCTGCTGTCAAGTGAAAACCTTTAAAAGACCTCTCCAATGCTCATTTGCACCTCTATACTGTATTTCTTGGACTCTACTAGAGTAATTTTGTATGTTTCACAGGTCAAAATGATCCGTATTTATCTTATACATGGCCTCTGTCTAGCCCCTCAGTTCATCCGCCATCTTAAAACAACCTTTTTGGTTCCTGTTTTTAGGCCACCTGCACTTTCAGCCAGTTTTCCTCTGATTGACGGCTTCTCACAAACAGCAGATGTATGAGGCTGCTGTGCTAACAGCCAGAGCTGGTTTTAAAAATAAAAACTCCCCCCCATCTTTGACATGCAGTGATATGACAGGAAATAAGAAAAACCATAACAGCACCCCCATTTAATCTTTAAAATGCCATGTGTTGGGGAACTACTTAAAGTGCTGCTTTACAAGCTTTTCTTTCTATAGAAAAATGAATGTAGGCACAACTATTGCATCCTTTCCAAAGCAAGCCTTTGCTTACAGTGATGGTAGACATGTATCTGTAAAGTAAAGAATGTGCAGAGAATAATAAAAACTCCTCCATTTCAAGTTTCTGTTAGTGTGGCTGAAGGGAAAAGATTTCCGAGTCCAGCGTCTGACTTTTTCCAACCTACAGAGCTCCACATAATCCTTGAAGTGAAGTTAAGACATAAAGCTGAGAGGTTTTCACATGACAACAGCAGGACGTGCTTTACTTTCAGTGTGTTTGGGCGGATTTGGTGTTGACAGTGCTGAATTAATGTTAGCTTGTACTTGCAGCTCTGTATGAAATAAA
The DNA here is from genome assembly GCF_018398535.1 of Haplochromis burtoni. Taxonomy (NCBI): domain Eukaryota; kingdom Metazoa; phylum Chordata; class Actinopteri; order Cichliformes; family Cichlidae; genus Haplochromis; species Haplochromis burtoni. The sequence goes on from NW_024582712.1 coordinate 402,410, forward strand.
ACCAACATGTAATATCACACGAGTCCTTTTGGATGCACTGATGAAGCTTTCCTACCTGCTCTTGACTTCCGCTACATTAACGTTTGAGAGCGGCGTCTGCACGGAGCGTTGTGACTGATGATGCATGCGAGAACCATTTAGGATGCGAGAGCACAGAACAGATTGAGTTAAAGTGTCTCAGGAGCAAACACTTCCACATCCACAAACCATCACTTACAGTAACCTTTGCATTGTTTATCTTCCATATGCTTGCTTGTTTTGCAATACAATGCTTGCTGTTATACTTCACTACAGTAAGATATAAATAAAGATGCAACTAGATTATATAGCTTGTGATTTGCACTGTGATCAGGTCAACTTTGGGAACAAGAGAAAAGCAATTGGGCATGTTTGAGAAATCGACACATCAATATTTTTTGCAAGTGCCGCATACTTACTGAGTACACACAGAGTACTTACAGGGTACTAATTGCATAAACATTGCATAAACGCGACTGTAAGCTGGAAAAAGAAAAAAAGATGATGGGTGCGTGTTTGACAGTTATAATGCCCCACTGCGTCACTGATTTGTCCTGTATGTGCCAGCTTCGGTTTTCTGGTCTGACGTCAGAGTTGTGCTCGTCTAAGGAGCTTGGAAAGAAAACGACTGGGGTTCTTTAAGTTTTAACAAAACGTAATCTGACAAAATATCTATTATTCTAAATTAAATGACTAAATTGGCTAAAAATATTTTCTTACAGTGCCGAGATTTATTTTGGCTCCAGCTCTGTTTGAGACATGGTCTCTATAAAGGAAAAATTCAGATTTTGTTTAATATTTCAGTCTATTTGAGTCTATTTCTACCCCCTGCAGAGTTAATAAATTATCACTCCATTATTTCTGACACATTCTACTAATTATAAAAAAAATAAGAGACAACATGTTTACATGACTGCGAGTGACAGTAGTTTGGGAAATGGACACTAGTACACTTTGCAGTCTGTAAGCAATGATCACAGATCACTTGTGTGAAGTCAGCCCCTGGCCCATTTAACCGTCAGGCTCTGGCTCTTCGCTGCCCATCTGACAAAAGCTGCTGCACCCTGAGAAAATACACAGAGCACCATTTATGGATAACAACATGCTCCGCTGGTTTCTCATTCCCGGTATTTTTTGCCTTGTTTTCTTCCACTATGCCCCCAGATAAGTACCTGACTCTCAGGATATTACACTGTAAACCACAAGCTATGTGATTTATTTATTTATTGATATTAGAGGGATGCACTGATCCAATACTTGAATCGGATGTTTATATCAGTTCAACCCTAATTCACAAAGCAGGATCAGGTATTGTTGACAGTGGGTCAGTCTGTTCAATAATTCTGTTTGTCTGCGATTACTACACCACACATCAGCAGCTGTTAGCAGGAGAGCTACAACAGTAACAGCAAAGCATCACCAGTTTAGACATATTTCACCTCAAACTGTGGTTGAGTGATTTGACACGACTGAAAAGCTCCAACATCGACAGTGCTTTCTGTATTACCTTCTCATTGGCAGCCTTTTATTATTAATAAAATAATCTAACACAGTGTGGTAAAGCAGATTATTATTTCACTTGTTAAGGAGGAAAGGCTGAGATGGTTTGGACATGTGCAGAGGAGGGATAGTTGATGTACTGGACAAAAGATTTTGAAGATAGAGCTGCCAGGCAGGAGGAGAAAAGGAAGAACATAGAGAAGATTCATGGATGTAGTGTGAGAGGAGACGCAGGGCTGCTGTGACAGAAAAGGATGCGAAGGAGAGGGCGAGATGGAGACAGATGATCCGCTGTGGAGACCTCTAAAGGAAACAGCAAAAAGAAGTAGTAGTTGTCAGCTTTACTCCACTCAGGATGCTCATGTTTGTATGAGAGGTGATGCACTCACATCAGAGCTGGAAAGCAGAAGCTGGTGCAGCTGTAAATCACAGCAATATACAGTAATGACTCTCACAGTGAGCTGAAGGGAGACTAGTGCATGATGAATAAAAATATATTATTATTTTATTTAGGCTATTAAATTAAATTAAATTTCCTTACGCATAAAAGAATGGGTCCAAGTCTCTTCCTTAGAGTGAGGAATATAGCTTATTAATTTGTCACAGGATCAATACCGTTTTGGCAGATACTCTGAGCCAGTGTCTCTCTATCATATTGGAACTGGAAAAAGTTGGATCAGTGTGTCCCTAACTGTTATAAGGTACTGCAGAAATCTTCACAGAGTCCTTTTAATGGCTTCTGGTTCCATGTCAAAGTGTAAACAGACAAACTGACGAGCTTCCTCCTCCACAGATGGGAAGCTGAAGATGTGGGTGTATGGTGTAGCAGCTGGAGCCTTTGTGCTCCTCATATTCATAGTGTCTATGATATACCTAGCTTGGTGAGTTGATGAGTTTAATCTCCCCTATAATCATCCTCCTCATCCTCATTCATGAAACTATTAACATTTTTTACCCCCCACCCACTCTGAGTTCAAGCGTCCCCTCCCTCACATCATTCCTGTTTTTGGTTTTGGATTTTTTTTGTCTTTACTTATTTTGCTTGCTTCATGCCCTTCCCATGTGAGAGCAGCAGCTACTGTGCTAAGGTGCATCGCTCACTTAAGGCCCAAGAGTCTGATGCCAATGGGACGGCAGTGTGGATGGGCCAAAATGCACACGAGATGACTTACACCTGCCCTGATTGCCAAGACCTAGCTCAAAGCAGCAGCAGCTAAAGAGGATGTGGAGGGTTCACCCCCACCCCGACACACCCTTCAGTATAAGTACCTGCAAGTCCCTGAGCTTTCCCTGTGACCTTTGTCAAGTTGTCACATGTCCTGCCTGACTGGCTCAGTGAAGGTGCTGGTCCAGGTGAGGGCAAACCACCCAGAAAATGTTTCTCTCAGTTCTCGTAGAGATCTTTTAGCGCTCTTAGACACACTGATGTTAAGTCACCCTGACCCTTTCTCTACCCACTGCCTTATTTTAATTATAATCACGCACTCCAAGTAAATCTACACACATCACAAAGCCAATTTATAATTACAGCTGATTGCAAACCATAGTGTTTCTCTAAAAGATATATGACAGAGCCCCCGTGATGTCAACCATTTGTTTAGGACAAGAAAGAGTCCACGAAACATTGGTGTTTAAAGACAGGTTACCCTGTTGTATGCTGTAAAGTAAGCTTACTATCGCTATATGACATCACTTTTTTAGTAACAAAGAATGTAACATCTGTAACAACATGATGACTTCCTGTTAAATGATGACGTTTATACTTATCAGGTCCAGCTAATCACAAATAGCGAGGAGATATTAAACATGAATCCCAGAAGACAGCTCGAGAGTAAAGAGGTTGAATAAGAACTTGAAACCACTTCTGTGTCTGTACACTCAACAAAAAGTAAGAGCCAGGAGGCGGTCAGCTTACACTGAAAAACTGCAGAGAAAAGGTCAGCTCTGGCCAAAGTTCAAAAGTACAGCTACCACCCACAGACTTGGTGTAGACGGACGTAGCTTGTAGGTCAAAAGAGTGAAGTGATGGTGTAAGTGCCTTAAGCCTGCGTTCTTTTTTAACAGCTAGCAGGAGGCGACTCCTCTGATTGTACAAAGAGACAAACTGAAACTTTCTGGGAGAAAAACCTTTCGCTCTGTTCTTATATGACCTTGGAAAACACTCGTTTTTTGTTCTAAGGCTCCAGATTCAAGTCTTAGTGAATACAATACGATGCTTATTTTGGAAAGTCAAAAATAGAGTTTTAAAACACCAAGATGGCAACATTAAAAACACTCAGCTCAACTGTTCCCATCAGGATTTCAATAAAGAAGAAAAGCGTTACAGTGGCTACATTCACGCAACGTAAGCCACGATTGTTACAGTCACCATTCTTACAAAACTAAACTGAAAGTAGTCATGAAAAACATTTTACTCAGCTTAAATAAATAATAACATCTGCATTAATGCTATTTTTATGAGACTGGGATGTCCATATGGCTGTATTGTGCTTTTCTGAACTCCTTTTAAATCTGACCCAGACAATAAAGTTACATTATATACCCATGCATTATAGCTCATATTTTAAAAAACTAAAATAAGGGCTCAAAAAGTTAAAAAAAAAAGTAAAACAAAACCCAACTTCAAATAAAGACATGGACAAAAATAATGATAATTTTCTTAATACACAGTTAGGTTTAAATCCATACCTGTTTCATAAGCTTGTTACATGTTTGTATGAAAAACTGAACAGTTCAACTAGTAAAAATATTTGATTCCTCACAGAAATACAGGCAATTAGAAATGCTAGAGTCTCTGCACTGCTGAATAAATGCAGTTATTTTACAGCTTATTTGTTTTAGGTTATCAAACAAAGTTATCCATGAATATCATAAACTCAACTTAGAGAGATTGTGTTAATCACAAAACTGTGATGTATTAAAAAAAAACCTTTTTATGTGTGAATACTTGTTAGCAGAGCGGAAAAAAGGTAAAAAGAAAAAAGTTACACTTCAAATGTTTAAAAAATGACATTAAAAATAACATTGCTACAGTGGACATGTTCTTCACCATCATATACTTTCATCATACTTCTCAGAGCTCGTGTAAAATTATTTTTCTCTCATTTAATTTTTTTTAAACGAGGGTTAATACTAATGTGTGGGAATATCATCTTGTTTAAACTCCAAGCAGAATATGAGCAGACTGAGATGATGACATTAAAGAGACATTTAAGTATTAACTCCAGGCAAGGTTTAAATCAGGTTTAGATCTCCACGAGGCTGAAGTGCTTTCATAAAACGATGTCACGCTGCCCTCTTGTGGACAAAGATGGAACCATAGCAACACATGCCCTTTATTTCCTTCCCAATCAATATTGTTACAAGATAAACACTCCTTGTTCCTCTGTGTTCCTTTACTTTAAAAGACCATAATCTATAAAGTAAGATAAGAAGATAAGAAGTTCAAATAGCAATCAGTATTTTGTTAAATAAATTTAATATCAACCTTTGGTGCTTTTCTTTGGCTTATATACTCTGCTTCGATTTGGCCTAAAACACGCTCTGTGTCACTTTTAACATCAGGAAATTTTAATGACCATTTTTTTAACCTTATTTAATTTCTTCTTTTATTTTAAATAATCGTTTAACTGAAAAAGATTCTTTGTTATTAAGAACAAACACAGCTACAGCTGTAGTGTGATCACGCATCACTACAGATGAGGTGTTTGATGAACACGTTTTTGCTGCTTGCTTGAACGTTTGCTGTCGTTTACTCTGCAGCGATTTTATCAGCTCTTCATCAGAAAAACTATTCACAGGAAATTCCCTAGAATGTTCCTCTGATTGTGCTCACCAAATCCAGTGCTTCAAAAAGCATTTCGGTACATTTCTCGTACTCTGGCTGTGGGAGGAAATATTAATTAGACTTTTTTTTCTGGTTAAAACTAGATAAAAAAAAATCTTAACAATAGAAGTTAAATGATAGAATACACAGCAGAACTAAATATTGGCTTTAATGATTTCAAAAGCCGTTCTCTATGGGATATCAGATGCTTCTGAAAATGTCTAATATTACACACCTCATTACTTTGACACACCCTGATGTTTAAGCAGCACTGAGAGCTCAGAGAAAAGCTTTGTGTCTTTGCTTCATCTAGAAGATTTTTTCCTCTCTGGTAGAAGAGGTCGGGCATGTGATCGTCTCTCTGCATATTAACTCACTAATAGCTCTTCATCCTTTTAAACTGAGATGTATGAGTCTCATTTCTCACAAAAACAAACAAACAAAAAAAACTGTTTGTTTAAAACCTGTTAACCAGTACAGTGACTGTAGTCTGGGCTCTACAGCTTTTTAGTTTTTAAGGTAACCTGAGTCGTAGTTTTTTTATTTTGTTAGGAGGTTTTTTGTAGCTGTCAGATTTTGAATCCCATGAAATTTCAGAACCAATGATGACATGGTTGAAATACAGAAGCCTAAAATAAGGTGCAATCAAATACTGAGTGAGTAGAACCATATTATATAAATAAAACCATACCTAATTTAAACTCTGGACCATTTTTAAATCATCATCGGCCAGTCCTGTTTTGACAACTTAAATTGCTCTTCTGCGATTTTTCACTAGCTTTTTTCAAACTGACCTAAATTTCATTTCAAGGATCATCAGTAGTAATCTGATCCTGGTATCCAGACATGACCCAGAGTGTCACATTATTACACCCCCCCCCCCAAAGAAAAAGCATGAAAGCATTCAAGCAAACCACCTGAGCTGTGATACATGCTATCCTGGGCCAGCATACTGAGTATTTTAGCCACAAACATTCACCAACTGCTTTAATCTTATGATTTGGCTCCCGGCCACTCAGTGCTCTTTCTCCAAAAATTAAGGAAATCACAACACTAGCAGAGGTAGCTCATCAGGTTGAACGGCTCATCTGCCAGATGAGCTGTTCTACCAAAAAGATCAGGCTACTCCATTGGGTGAATGAGGCTTGTAGTAAAATGTGATTTGAGTGCCCAGTTTAATGTTCAGAGTGGGACTTCCAGGGAGTCATCAAAACAAGGCATGGCCGTTCCCAAGGAAATTGTCTATATGGGTAAATTGGCCACATTTAATCAGGTATGGGTCTTTTTTTCTTTATTGATTGTGTTGCAGAACTTTTGTCATTACTTATGCCAGATGTCACCATGATTGTCTAAAAAAAAACTAAAAAAAAAAAAAAAAAAAAAAAAGCACACACACAGTTTATGATGTGATGTAATATCTGCATCCTTTTTTAAGGTCAAAAACAGAAGTGAAGAACTACTTTTGAACAATTGCTAATGTTTTTATTAAGACTTAAATAATAATTTAATGGTTTTTAGGAAGTCTCGTTGGTTTTGTCATTTTCATGGGATTCAGAACAAAAGAGATCAAGGCTATCGTTACATTAAGTATTGATAATTTATTTGTGGACTAGAGATACTTGAGAAGGTTCACTATCAGCTTAAAACTGGGAACAGGTATTTTTTAGATTATCAAAAAAACCCTGAAACTACAAATCAAAATTAGGAAGCAAAACACAATTCATATGGACATCTTTTGCATTTTTCAAAACACTTTCCCTCCCCTGTTTGTGACATCGCCTCACCTGCATTGTGTGTCTCATAACTGCCATCGCATTTACCCAAACACTTCATGATTAGAGTGACAGCAGAGTTGTGTTCGGAGAATATTTCAAGTGCCACTCTGACCCCGTTTTCATCTTTCCATACAGCAAAAAGCCAAAGAGACCTCAGAGACAGAGACAGCAGAATAACCGACTAAAACCTCTGACTCTCGCCTACGACGGTGACACGGACATGTAGTCCTCCACGAGCTGCTTCACCCAGCACTTCACCTGTCACAGAGACCCACTTCATCACGCCATTACAGTGAGCGACATGGATGTTTGCAGCGTGAATGGACACGTCACGGAGCGCAGAAATGACGGGAAATCCTCTTAGCAGAGACACTGGTGGGGTTTAACCATTTCAAGTAGAGCTTCATTCACTCCTCTTTTGTTTTCTCGACTATTTTCTTTTTGCAGAGCTTTTATGACCTCCAGCGTGTTCAAGGAAATGCCTTTTTTTTTTTTTGCCCCCTACACACCAGTATTTCTGTATTGAAAGACTTGTTTGAGACACTGGAAATGCTGGGCGCAGAAGACAGAACCAGCCCTCCTGCTGTCTTTGAACATGGCAGTGCAGGCTCCAGCTCTTCCCCCGCGCTTTTTCTGCTTGTCCCTAAAAATGCTGAGTAGCTGGAGGCTTAGGATGCTCTGACGCTTCGCACGTTGCCAAAAGTCACCGCAGGGAAGAGGAGGAGGGAGAGGAAAATCTCCATAAAAAGGTTTGGATTCCTTTTTCTCAATCCTCAACTGGGTTTTGACTCAAATCTCTTTTACGGTCTTGAACAAAAGGGAGGCATTACTTCTCCCTCTCTTTTTTTTTCGGCTTGATTCAGAGGCACACAGGCCTGTGTTTGTGGGATAAACCGATCTGTATGATGCTGATGGAGGAGTAGCCTGCAATCAGTTGTTCATGGAAACTACTGCCTGCCTGCCTGCTTGCCTCCACCCTTGCTTTGTTTCAGGCACTACATTGCACTATATTAGTGCAGCATGATATGCACATGTGACTTCTACTTTCTATTGCCATAAAACACTGCCTCTTCCACAGACAAAAAAACAAAAACATAAAGCAGAGGAACAGCTTCAGTCAACACGAGAACATTACAAGGGAAGCAACAGCGACAGGAAGGGACGTTTAGACGTGTCACGTTCGATAAAACAGGTGTGAATCTCAAGTAAATATATGTATAGATTTTATTTCTCACAAACATCGGACTTTTTGGTTGTAGTAAAGTCGCTTTTGTGGTTTGTAGATTTCGTCTGGTGTCATCACTTTATTTCTGCCCAGATGCAACTACGATATCAGCAGGTATTAACTGATCGCCTGCTTTACAAGTTCTTTTTTAAATACTTTTTTTTAACTCTTTACATACAGATCATGTGCAAACACTCAAATTTTGCAGTAAGTAATAAAAAAATGGACACTGCAAAATTTTAATCATTCATGTCATGCAAATGTCGTTTCTGCCTTACTGACGATAACTGAATACTAACAGTCCTCTAATACAGTTTAATACTTGAATGGGGCAAACGTCGACACTAGAGTACGTTTAGACAAAAAAAAAAAACAACGAAATTTTCTTTCGAGGTTAGGTAGATGGATCGAACCAGTTTTTAAACTTTTTCATGTAGTAAGTATTATAGGTGCTCTATTGTTTTCAGTCACACGAAACGAAGATGAAATATAAAAAAGAAAACAATCTGTACAAACAAGTATACAATATGTTAATAATAAGAGAACACGCTTCTGAGTTCAACGTAAAAGCAAAACTGGTGTGGAGAATGTTTACTTCTTTTTGTTGGATTTGTAAATAACAGCAATTTTTTTATTTTTTGGAGAAAAAAAAATCAAAGTATGTGTACATTTATTTTGTATTGCACAGAAAACGTTTAGTTTGAATATTACAAAGTGGGTGTATGATATTGCTGATTGTTGTTACCATGATGCAAGTTGTATGTTGTGACAAACAAACAAAAAAGGAAAGCAAAAAGAAGCGGAAAAAGAAAAAGATGAAGAGTCGGCCATTTTGTACAGGTTGTTTATATGTATGGGAAGAAATACTAAAAATAAATGCGGACACGGTTGTAAACACACAAAGAGAAAAGTTATGGAGTCTTTTTTTTATTACTTTCTTTATATGTTCATTAAGGAAGAAAACCTTCAAATAAAATACTTAAAACTGGCGTTAAAGGAGTTGGAGGCTGGATTTTGTATTAGAGAGCCATCATCACAGCCATCCCCTGTTTGCTAGCACTCTAATGGCAATAGCACACTTCAGTGCATAAACTGTACAAAAGAGATGGATGTAGCCACCTTAAACTTACTCACTGGTTTCAACAGCTGTTATAGACTCTAGTTTCAGTCGGGCATAGCTTCTAGATCTGAAAACTCCACAAGTACCTCAAACCAGCATTCTTTTTAATGGTCACTGGGGGGCGATACCTGTTTTGCAAAATGCCTTCAGGTCCAATAGAAATCTGTAGGAAAACACTCAGATTTGATCTCTGACCACTATCCTGCCAAGTTTGTGATCTCTGTCGCTGTGTTAGGGCTCACCACAGTGGGTCATCTCACCCTATCCCCTTTCCTCTGCTCCTCTTTGTGTGCGTAAAAGATGAATGTATGTTTATGTTTATACTTATTTAAGAGGGATAATGCATATTAATTAACAAAACTTCTTAAATTCATGTGTCAGATTTAGCCATACAGGCTAATTTCCCTACAGTCCCTGAATGTTTCAGAGTCTGGAAGGTGAAGCCTACGCATTAGGGCCTTAAACACAGATATCTGTAGTCATACTGACCAAAACATGACGACTATTTAAATCTTATCCAGGGACTTCACAAACCTTCATGGCAGAGACTTCATGGCAACTACATTGACCTTTTAGATCACCTGTGGTTTTATTGAACATGACCTCAAATGAGTGACTGAGACAATAAACCCATCAGGGAATTGTTAACTGGGGTCTGAGCCATTTTCCTATAGGACCAATGTCTTTATTCTGCCCCCTGGTGGCTAGAATGTAGGTTGCAGGAACATAAACAGAACAGAGGAGAGCAGAGAGACCACAACAGACCTTTACACTGAGCTGAAAGGAAACGGGGGCACATAAAGTAGGTAAATATTTTACCCTCTCAAGACATTAAAACACTCAGTAATCTGTTTTTGACAGTCGGATTACAATACACTTAGAGGAGGTATGACTCTCTGTATTCCATCAGATCTTATATAACAAATAGTTGTGTATATGCAGAGCGGCCGAACTACACATAACTAGCTCACTGGGATTGTGTCCATTAAAAGCAATAAGTATTTTGTATTATTTGACAAATAGCTACATTTTACTGTTTTTCTTGACAATTTCATGATCAAAAGTGATGCTTGAGTAAACCAAGATAATAGATAGATAATAACAATGGTATATAGTGCATTGTGTTCAGACTGTAAAAATTGTAGAAAAAAGGACGAAACTGAGGCTTGAACAAAAAACAAAATATGTTTGTGCGTTTTAGTTAAATTCTTAGCAGTCAGTCTAATTCGTTTGTAATTTTTGGATTCTGACAAGATTAATATTAAACTGAGCATTTTTTGATAGAAGTGCACACTTTCTAAATTACAGTGTTTTTCTGCAGCATGAACTCTTACAGAAATTTCTCAAACACAAGCTTAGGTCTGTCAGAACCCAGAAATAAAAAAGTAAATAAAGAGTTTTACAATTTCAAATCTATTACTTTGTTCCTAAGACTTTTATTTAAATTAAAATGTGCATTCAGTGTGTTATGTTTTCATGGAGATAAGTAATTATGGAAATTACGCTTGTAAATTTAATAGCCGTCCTCTTTCATTTCCCATGGTTCTCTGAGAAACTACATTATATTAGTTACGAAGCATTAAATGGAGAAAATGTGCAATCAGGCAGAAAACTGGTCCAAATCAACAACTGCAGAGACGGGTTAAATCAAGTTTCCTGTTTCTCCGCTGCAGTCAGATGAGACTGAGCCCTGTTCATACTCAGTGACGACATAAATCTGAAATAACAGGTGACACATAAATGATTTGTTAGTGTAAAACTCTCAGTAACTCTCTTTAACAGCTGGATGTTAAGCTAATTGCAAACATTACTCAAGTGGGAGTAAATTGGGCTTTTCTTTGCTTATTAATACATTTTTGGTGCAATACAGAGTGTCCTGCATTTGCTCAAAATATTAAAGGAAAGCGTTACCCATCATTTTAACAGTTTTGAAAATCAACAGTGCTGTATTTGCTGTTTTCTTTATACATATTAATTCCAACAAATGACACCATCACAAGCCACAAGTGCAGTCTTTATAAAAGTAGCTTAAATTATTGAAACAGCTGTTTTTTATTTTGTTTTTTTTATAATTGCTAAATTAACTGAAAGATTTTGACCACGAGATGGCAGATTTTTCCTCCTATTTACATCTGAATTATTTCTTTATTTAACTTAGTTACGAATTACTTCCAACTATTCTAGTATTTCGATGTGTATTTGCTCATTTTATTTTTAACTTACCAGTTTCTGATCATCTTCTAGGTATAATAGTGACGGGAATTCTGTACAAATGTTGAGCTAATGCAGTGTATGTCTCAGACTGGGAGCTACCCTGACTAGTTATGCTTTAGTCTCTGACTCACTGCACCATCTTGAGGTCAAACGTGGTATTACTCAAAAGTACAGCCAAGCCTCAAACTTCAGCTGATACCTCTTTGACACAATACAGACAGCTTGGCCATCATGTAAATTCAAATATAGCTCTGTGTGCTCTTACAGTAAGATTTCAGGTGCCCATGTGAACAGAGGGAAAGGTTTCACTTCATCTTAATGTAAGTAACAGGGGACAGAATTTGGTTAGGTTTAACAAGAAGCTAAGAAGCTTTTAATTAAATAAAGTTTTAGCATTATTGTATGAAATTCCCTTTGTATTCCTATCTGCCCTCTGCAGCACTCTGTAAATATCTGCATGATTTTGGTTTAAGTCTGCCGACTGGGTTTGTTTCACTCCACTTCCAGTGGAAACATTTCCAATCCAAGCATGTTAATGTTTAAACGTAACTTGTGTAGTAGGAATAACTATAAGGTTTCACTGTGGGTCCAAACAGATGTCATCTGTGGCTGCAAGAAAGACTTTTTGACCGATAGCCTCTCCTACAAACTGGGGGGGGTGGAGTTTAAAAGATATTGGCATTTCCCGGACAGAGAGCGTCTGCTGTAGATTGTATCAAGCTGCTTTACTGGATCTAATTATTTTAGAGTCTGACCCATCCTGCTGATTAAAACTTAGGATATCTCAGCCTCTCCAGCTTCAATCTCAACTGCTTTTGTCTTTTTTTTTTTTTAATCTGAAGTCCAAAACTTTCTCCAAGTTCAGACTAAATGATTAATATTATTAGTTTTATTCTCAGCACATTTACAATGACTGTGTGTGGAAACCATTATTTAGTACCTAGGCGTAATTTAACATAATTTCTTCATGATCATAGGGATGCCTGGTTCATAAAGGTGGCTGGTATTTTGACCATTATGGAGCGCCAACAGTGTTAACCCTTTAAAACCTGAATCATGAAATAACTGCCAGAAATCTTTAATTTTTTGATAATGGAGTATTTGTTGAACCTTAAGAGAAAATATATAAAAAATATATCAAATTTTAAACTGCAGTTTAGTCATTAAAAATGTGTCATGATTTTACGAGGGTAAAAAAAAAAATGTCACACTGATGATGTAGAAGTCTCAAAAACTCACAAAAACACTTGTATCAAATACAATACGCTGGGCGTCAAAGGGTTAAAATGCAGTTTTTCATGCTTGATTCCAGGTCAGAGTAGAGGATGCACAACATTAACACATCAAGAGGAGGGATTATGTTCTTGAATCTCACTGGGCTTGCTGCTCACAGTGAAAGGAAGAAAAATCCAGTGCAGCTGACTGCCACTAGATGTCAGCCCTTGATGATGTTAAAAGTTGTTTCTCAGAAGTGTGAACCTCCTTCTCTTCTCCCCCAGTCTCCTCTCTCCCTCCCCCTTCTTCATTCCATCTTTTTTCTCTCTGTCCCTTCCCATCCACTCCCCCCACTCTCTCTCTCTCTCTGAACCTCAGAGCGCGCTATATAAAACATCCCTCCACACTCAGATATACAAACACCTCCGTTCCCACCACAGCGCCTCCGAACCCTGCGTCAGAAAATACCCCAGTACTCACTTGAAGCGTTTGAACAGCAGACACCTGACCCTTCCTGAATGAGCTGGAGAAGACTCCTTTCTTCTCCCGCATCTCTGGACCGTCTTCTTCACTCTTTATTTCTCCTCAAGTTTGGCAGCTGATAACGGCTCAATCAGAAGGAGATTTGTTTGTTTGTTTGCAGCAGCTGAGAAAATCAAGGACTGTTTGACATGAGGAGAGACGTTCCACAAAGAGGCATGAAGACCACATGTCTGTGGACTGCCGCCGTGCTGCTGTCAGTCATCTCTCTGGTGAGTTAAATATTATTTTGATTTGACCTTTTTTTAAATTCTCACATTGTGTAATATCTCTGTGATTAATGTTTGCAGTTTTCATAAAAAGACATTTCTACAAGTGAGTTTCAGTTAAATCATCAAACAAGCTGGAATTGATCATTTTGAGGTCACGTTGCTGTCTCATAGTGTGGCCAATCTAATAATGTAGTCATTTCAGACACATGTGATGTGCCTTATAGTACAGTTTTTAAGTCCCGGGATGATTCGTTTTCTAACATATCTATGCATTAACTCATTAACATCAAGATGAATTAACCAATCTCAGCATAAACACAAACTATGCAAATCCAAATCTGCATCTTGACAAATCCACCCGCACACAGTCCCGCTGGATATTTCTCCCTCAGCACTATTCATTCAATCCTCGCTTTGCATTTCCCCCCCTTTTTTTTTTCCTCCCATTTACAGATGTGGTCCAATAAGAATATATTTGGCAGTACGGCGGGGAACAGCCTGAGCCCATTATGGCAAACATACCAGAATGCTCCCAACTCAATGCCTTGACAGTTTGTGACAACCCAATTCCTTTAATCCTTGAAGAGACAGTAACCCCTCACCCGCTGATAAATCTGTCAACAAAGCAATCAAAGCAGAACAGGAGCCACTCCTCTCTCTAACAAAAATTCCATAAACTTAATCCCCACAAACTTGACTGGCCTTAAAAAGCTCCCGTGGTGTTATCTGTGTTTAATTTGCATAGTGATGGAAAGAAGTCAATTACTATTAATTATTCTCTACAACTTAATACCCATTATCGAATTGAATTCACCGTCTTGAAAACCATAAACTCAATTTCACAGCTGACTAAGCGCACTAATCATTTCACCCCTCCCACTTTTTTTGGCTTTATGGAGCCCTTCCTGCTTTAAAGGAAAACAATTCATCGATTTCAGAAGCAACAACATTAACAAACATGGATTCCCACCACCCTGTCATGATGTAAAGACAAACAATCATTAACTATGTGAGATATATGTACAACAGCATCATGGTAGTGCGAGTTGATCTCATAGCATCACTTGACAGGAGTGTGTTTTTTTCCAGACTGAGCTGCCAAATTGCTTCGCTATGCTTTAATGGGATGATCATAATTGTTTCGTACTTGGTGCATCCTAAGCTTTTGCCTGCAGCTCCTTCAACAGATTGACAGACCCATGGGAACCTCACAAACTTATTTTGGCCGCCTTTGAACCAAGTCGTGTGTGAAATAATATGATTATGCATTTTTCCTCTGGGTAAGTTGGAAAACTGGTGGCTAGATCCCCCCCTCCTTCTTCTTCAAACTGCCCCCCACCCCACCCCTCCCCCCCTTCCCACAAAATCCCGCAGTCTGTCCGCGTACAGTATTTATCCTCCTCAGAAGTCATGGTAATAATTGTGCCCTGGCCTCTCAAAGCGGTGCTGCAGTGATAGGACTCAGCTCCATCCACAGCTGCCTGTGATGTCTTGACACACTTTGTGATTTGTCATCATCTCTGACCCCCCTCAGGTAACACTTTGATATCACTGAGAGAAAACAGATCTAAACTCTTAGTGGGCGTCAAATGCCCTCAGCTGGTCCATCAGCTCAACTGCGCGGGGACCTCACAAGACGAGACAAGTTAAATTCACTGTAAATGACTATGACGACAAGCGCCCAGTTGGAAAATAATCCAAAGACAGCATCAGCACTCTAAGGACTCTTAAAGTACTCTCCCGTCTACTGTCAAACACAGAGAAGTGGCTCTAAATGGAAGATGATATTTCATAAACCAACTGGTGGGAGTCTTATGTTAGAATTGTCTGTGATTCATGGCGTCTAAAAGTTGTAAATTAGATTAAAAATAAGCTTTTATAGAGACTAGTCTCACACCTGAAAAGTCACAGGTCTGATCCTACAACAGCCACATGTCCTTCAGCCAAACCCTAACCCTTTAATAGCTGCTCATATTTTAAGCTTCTCTCCATAAGAGCATCACTTTAATACCTTAAATTTAAAAAAAAAAAAAAAAAAGCTGCAGGGCTCCCTTTTCCAAACTTTTTTAAAAAGGACGTTCTCTAATACAACTTTATATAAAACACTCATGATCATCTTGTAATTTTCTGCTGGACTTTAACATTATTACATCACAGTCCTGATCTTCTTTTTTCCCCCCCAATCTTGGGTTGGTGACCCGGCCAACAGGTCTTTGCTTTTCTTTTCTCTGATGCTCAATACTTTTACCTTTTATCACAGAAAATATTTAAATCTGAGATGACTTGAACTGCTCACAATTCAAATATGCATCACAAGTAGGGACCGGTTCGTTTTAAGGTTAGGAACTAGTCTTTTAAGGCAGGGTGAACCACAACAACCACACCTTTGATAAAAAAAGGCAAATGAGTGCAAAATAAATTCCATCTTTTTGTTGTTTATTAAAATAGAATAATGATAAATCGCTATCTGTTAAGCAGCAGCTCTAATGTTGCGGCTGAACTCACAGCACCTAAGCAAGATTTAAAAGTGGAAACCCACATCTGCCATCAGGCCGGCCGCTCTCCATTCTCCCTCTGTTAAACCAGAACTGTCGTACCCACAAATCCTCCCCGCACAGCAGTCGCAGCAGCAGCCGCAGCATTCAGGTAAATGAAAACTGACACACACTTTCATTCTTCCTCACAAGGTTTTGTGTACAGCCCACCGCAGAGTCATCTGGCTCCTCCGGTAGTTCTATTAAAGGTGGAATTTGTTGGCTGTTCGGGGGTCCAGTCCCATAGAATATCCTCCGAGCTCCCGAGGGAACGGGGGGGTTGTTTATCTTCCTGTTTCAAAGAGCGGACGCCTGCGCCTTATCACAGCCTCGCCAAGAGTAGATAGCATTTAAGTTGTCCAACAGCCTGCCTATATGCTGCATCTGGCAATCAGAGTCGTTTCCTAAAGGACTTGTGCATAGCGATGCTGTTAGCGTTATCTTGTTGAGGGATTCTGCCTCATATGCCGAATCTGGGAATTATATTAACAGACAGTTAAATGGGGTTTGGGGGGGAGGGGGTGGGAGGCTGCTGCATGACAAACTGTAAAACGAAAAGTTGGGCTATGAAATAAAAGCATCTGAACGTGACTGAAAGATACAGTATCTCTGAATGGAAACACTGCATTTAATATATATTTCACAAAGAATTTTTTTTTTACTGCAGATTTTCCTCAAGGCTTTGACTGACTTCCCTTTATATATTTAAAATATTTTTTTAGCCTCCATCAAGGGGGTTTGGAAGAAAAGCAAGGAGGGTTTAACTGGTTTAAATTATGGGAAACACAGACGCTACACAGATATTGCAGGCAAAGCTTCACTCTCCTGAGTCCTCAGACTTTATGAAATTGTAGTACACAGTTAAATCTGCTGATAGGCAATATCTCTTATTTTTAGTTTTAGCTATTTTTAGATTTGACTAAAATATTTTAATAACTTTTTCAAAATTATCAACATCTTTTCCAACCATTTTCAGCTACAGTTTTAGATTTTTAGCCATCGACTTCCCTTATTTGTGTGCTGCTGGAAAATGTATCAGCAAAACCTTAAAACCTAATTTATTCAATTGTTCATCATAGTTAATTATTATTATATAACTAACTAACTAACTAACTAACACTGAGCTTTAAACGATTACGTCTGATATCCTGAATTATTTTTATCATTAAGAAATCCCACGCAAAGAATCACTCAAAAAACTGAAAGTTGACACATTTGGTGATGTAGTGTTTGTTTCCAGCAGCGGGATGGTGTATGTGGGGTTTGCCCAAAATAAACCTGCAGTAAGGAAGAGAGAAATGAGCCAGTGAGGCAGGATGGATTTTAATAGTTTGTGGACAGAGGACTTGTCAGTGGGATCGGTTCATTGTTGGCTTTGGTGTTTTTGCAGGATGTTGACGGGGAGGACAATGTAAAATATGGGACCCACTCTATACAAGTGTTTGCTAACAGATAGTATTATAATATATGTCATATAACAGACAGTCAATAGTCACATATTAAAATATCTAAAATAAATAAATGCTAAATTATGTGAACATATATATTTTTTTACATACTTTACAGTTATGTAATATTTCTGTCTCAGTTGTTTTTATTTTTCATTATGAAAACTTGTTTTTAAAGGCAGAATAATTTATTGTATATATTCTGGTGATATTTGTAAATTATAGATTGTTTAATTTTTTTTTTTCGTATCTTTGACATACTTTTTTCTAAAATGTTCCAATATTATTATTATTTAATTTGAAATAATACTGCTCTTTGTCTTCTTGAGGAGTAGTAGATGGTGTTACTCAGCACTACTGGGAGCAATGGTCTCATAGATTGTAAACATTAGTTATGGGTATCTTTATGATAACTACCCAGTATTGTCATTCACATATATTTTCTTGGTTTTTTGGCATTTTAAAAAGGCATTTCACAAAATTGATGTGAGATTTTCAAATTACTTTTCTTAAAAATGTTGTATTTACAAATTGATTTTAAATAGCTGAACTAATTTTATGTTCAACTATTTTATTATTCAACTAATCTTTAATATAATTTCTCTATAAAAGCTTATTTTGGTTGCAAGTCAGTCTAATGAACGTCTTTAACTTTATGTCAGACTTTAAGATTTGCAAAACCTTTGGCACAGTCCTTTGCAGCAGTCGTTTCCACATTGGGGGTGATGACCTTCTAAATGGGTGACAGCATACATCTGAAATTAAACAAAGGAAGACAAATGTGTTGATTTTTTTCAGATTTGGATTTAATTTTGTTTTTCATTCACGTAATATCTGATAGTCCTGCATTTAAATGATGATCAGTTCCTTCTGTTGATTGAAGCCACACTTGGAAACAAGCGTCTCAAGTGGCTGCCTCTTCGTTTTAGGGTTGTGAGCCACTGCTTTGCTAATAATAAACACAAGTTAAGTGCAAAATAAACTCCATCTTTAGTCATGAGCAATGTTATTTGTCATTTTGATATTTCACAGTACACAGTAGTGACAAACCAATATCTGGTAAAGCCAAAGCCATCAAAGTGTGACTGTTGACCTTTACGCTGCCATGTTTGTTTGTCTCTTTCTTCTAGTTTCGCGCTTTATTCTCTGTACTATCTCTTTCAGGCACATTCATGCATCTAGCACACACTCCCTTTGTGCCTCACTTGCATGTTTTTAAAGCCAAGGAGAGGTAAATCTTGGCCCTCCGAGTGTTGGTGCAGTCAGTCGGGGGGTTCTGGATATAAACGTTGCTTTAGTCAGGACTGCCTCTGATCTGCCTAATCTCCCCAGGCTGGATTACAGGTTGGGTTCTAATCCGTGAAGTGGGGTCTCTGTGAATGTGCCTCCGAGTGCTCTAATCCAGAGACTGTCAGGTGCTTTAGATGAAAGCTAATTGCATGTCACAGTTTGGGGACCAGACATAACGCTGGTGACAACAGAGCAGAGTTTCCACAACAAGGAATTAGGTCTGACGATGACTGGGCACGCACTTCAGATGCGTTGTGTAATTTTGATAATCTTGGAAGAAAATAGTAAAGAAATCCCTCAAAAAAAAAAAAATCTGATTCCAGTGACACATCCTCTTAGAAAATTATTCATAACATGAAGTTGCAGGAAATCATGAAGCTTTTCAAAACTCACTGAGTGCAATTTAATTTCCTGGTTGAAGAAACGATAAAGATCCTAAACCCGCTTGGATTTTCATTGTTTGGAAAATATTCTTTACATTTACTCCTCAAAATTCTGCAGCAGCAGCAGCAGCTGCACAAGCGCACGCACACGCACACACGCACACACGCACACACACACACTTTGAGTTATTAGCTAGACAGGCATTTAACCAAGCAGTTTGCTAATATCCCTTGATCTGGTTTTGGGATTCCACTGAGACTGAAACTGAGTAACTGAGAAGCACCAGTAATTACTGCACTCTGAAAATGATATTTCATTTGATCATTAGAGACTACAGTCTTTTAACAACTCAGAATAGAAAAATTAATGGGCTTTACAGTTTGGATTACTGGCCAAAGGTCATTTAGACTCAATTAATTCTTTTTCCTTTACTACTGGAAGCATCTTCAAATAAATGTATGTTTAAACTGGCCTTGGTTCAAGTCTAACCAAGTCACTGGTTTTCCTTAGAGGGGAAAGCTCCAATGATTTTAGTCTTGCACTAACGTAATCCTTATTTACTTCCTGTTTATTTTTGCTCATTTATGGAGCAGCCCCTCATTTAATTCACTGTCTGAAACAAGCTACTGGCTAAATAAGGGGAACAAAACATGTGATGACAATCATACACGACTCTCTAAACATCTCAGCCTTGATATCAGAGTATCTGCAAATAAGGTGTTGTTTTCTCATGTAGCTCAGTGGTGTTTTTCCACAGTTGGATCAGCTAAAGACTTTGAAATGGTTTAAAATTGTATATACAGTATATATTTTATGTTTCTAAAGGGAGATAAATATAACATCAAAACATACTGAGCCAATCGGCCAATGATTACTGGCCACTTAACAATCAGTGTTCCCCTAATTGTTATGGCTGAGGCTGCATATCCACATAGAACTGGTAAAAATTTACATACTGCTTGCATAGCTTGAAGCAGACCTACTATGCTCATTTCTGATACATGCTACTATTCTTGGACTCTGCTAAAGTATCTTTGCGTGCTTCTCAGCTAAAAATAATAATTTACTCCCAGTTCATTCATAGTCGAAAACAAGCTGATTTAGCACCTTTCCCTTACAGGCAGCTTTATTTTGATTGGTTTTCTCTGCTGAACATTAGATGTGAACGGCAGCACCTCTGTGCACATAGAATGACCAAATAGAGCTCAACACTGAGGTTCCAGGAAAAAAAACAAAAGACATTTTCCATAGGGAGTTTGATTATGAGCCATAAGGTTATAACCATCCAAAGCAGACCTGTTACGAGGTGCAACATTGTGAAATAATAATAATAATAATAATAATAATAATAATAATAATAATAAGTGCTTCTGTAGAAATCACAAGTCTATATGATAAGAACCTTGTTTTAATAAAAATCTATTTTATTCTTTTCTGGAAAAAGAACTACCCTACCTGCAATCTTAAATTCAGACAGTGATGTCTCAGATTGGTGGAGGTCGCTGTTACCATGGAAATGTTCAACCCATGAAAGTCGGGTTGCTAAGTGAGCGCAAAACTTCTGAAACTGCAAGAGCAGTGGTTGCAGTGAGGAACAAAGCACTGTAACCCCCCACACATGCACCGCAAACTGTAGATATATATTCAAACTTACACTGTTATTAACCATACCGACGCTATAGTAAAGGATTAAACTTAAAAAGGCTGACAGTCATTCACTGTGGAATCTGGGATTTGCAGTGGGCATTGGGATGAGTAGTTCCTAAATCGTTAGAAGTAATCATGTATCTTTGTAATTATGTAATTATATCGTGCACTTTTGACTTTTGCTAAAATCAGAATTATGTTTTTATGGTCATGATTTACCTCATAACATAAAAAGTCTCCTGACAGTGGAGAAAAAGTGGACAGTCACTGTTGCGCTGTATAAGAAATCCACTCTCAATGACATCATGCAGAGGTTTAAGTAGAAAAACTGCCTTTAACTGAGTGTTTTGCAGTGCTCATTTTGACAGCAAATTTTGATCTAGTTTTAGTAATTCTTTTGACTAACATCTCATTAAGTTTTATTCATAATTTAGGCATCTGAATTCATTTAGTTTTAGTCGACCAACTATCAGACGATTACTTCCAAAGTTGATTCAGTTGACAGTTTGTCATATTTTTACCCGTGAGAGCTTCTCCACACGGCTTACAAAGAGTCTTATTTTCTAAATGGGAAATGTGTCATATGTCTACTGTTTGCTTCTTCCCAAGCGTTGACATTTTGTCCCATTTTCATGAAAAACAGGAAGAATGAGAGCTACCTGTACGATTACGAAGACAGAAAAAAGAAGAGGCTGTACCGTTTCCCTGGGGCAGATCAAATGTGCGGATCAACCTCACTGCAGAAGCAGATCACTTCCAAACTGGTCCCGCATTTCTATCCGGCTTAATTTTAGTTCAGATTGGATCCCGTCTCTCCAGAATATTTTCATCTTATTTGCATTTGTCGGCAATAGTGCCAATATAGTTTTTGTCCTCATGCATCAGTTTTTATTTAATTAATGTTTTTGTCAGAAAAAAAAACTTGTTGCTGAAAACTATGATGACAAGTTTTTGGTTAACAAATGTAACACTGGTGTTCAGAGCAGTGTGAAGACTGAGGTTTTGGCTCACTAGGGTTAGCTGGACATATTCTGACCTCATCAACTGAAACTTTGGTCATGCTTAATATGAAAACCCACCTTTGTAACAATAAGTATGAAAGTCTTGAATAAAAAACATTAGTGCTTTTAAACTTAACAACTGAAACAAGAGCAAACCTAGAATATTCTTAAACCAAAGAAAAAGGACTGAACTATAATGGCATAATAGACTTTACAGCTCCCCGGCTGACAGTCTGTAAGATACTATTTCACTGAACTTTTACATCCTAAGGAGCTTTATGTTTGACTATAATGGTGCCAATAAATCCTGGAAAGGAAGTCTCCCTCATCCTCACACTCACTTTATCTTTTTACAATGCATCACCACTGACAGACTTTTGTTTCCAGCAATGAAAGACAAAAAGGGCTGTTCATTAATGTGGTTTAACTGCCCCACTGCGCAGGGAAACTGCTGAAATTCAAATTTTTCTCTTCACCTTGTCACGCTAAACATCTTGCTGCGAGGTTCTTGCATTTTTCCCTTTATACTTATTAAAACTAACTAGAAGCAAAGGTCTAGCTACCTTTGAACCTCTGCTCAATATAAAGGTATTGATTTGACTCTGGAGTATCATGTTGCTTTTAAAAAATTCTCTGGCTACATTCCTTTATTCAGAGAGGCAGAAAGATCACAATGCCAGTAACGCTTCGTTCACATCAGGTCATTCATCAACAAGGCCTCTTCAAAACAACTGGAGGCCATCCTTCCAAACTCCTCCATTCTCAATCCAAGTGCATAAAATGAGCAGGAGCTTCAGAGAAAGATCTCAGCACTTGCAGTTTACTCAGAGAGTGCCGTACAAACTCCAGCTTACACTACAACAATGTCATTCAGTGAACTTTCTGAATGAGAGAAGACCTTATTTTCAGCATATTGATCGTGGGTGAAGGTACAAAATGTAAACGCTTCGACCAGATAGATCTGCTGTCACGTTCCTCGGACGGGGCTTGGACATCACTGTCACAAGCCTCTGTGGGGTGCGCGGGAAATCTTTGCTCTCTCATCTGTGTGATTGTTAGAGGAGAGAGACAGAATGAATCATCAATCATCCATTCAGGGTACATTCAGCAGGTAATAGTCTGCTGTTGCATCACGTCTGCTCCTGAGAAGCGCTTCATTCGTCTCGATCTATGACAGGAATAGCCTTAATCTTGATAAGGACATTTCACACACTGTAAGACTTTCTCACAGCGTTAAAACCGTTTTTGACAGACGTATTTGTACATGGATAATGTGCATAGATTTGTTGATGTTTTCCTGCATTTGCAAAGGATATTCATTTTGATCTTGTTAGCAAGCACTCAGCACGAACACGTCTACTCGAAGCTGTTGCTAGGCAGACTGCTGATATTGGACGACTCTACGAGAACCTGGATTATACTTAATAAAAACATTTTAATATATTCCTTTAATAAAATACTTTCATAGTAGCTGCAGTAAGGATGCTTGATTAAGGATGAAATCATAATTGTTCATTTTTCATGAACCTACCATTTATCAGACTTTTTTTAAAGCATATTTTTAAAGCTAAATATGGGCCAACTAACACAGAACATAAGTCACATGAACTAAGTGGATAAAGAGCTCAAAAATTACGAGTTAAAGAAAGTTTATGCAGTATTGGTTTTGCAAATATTATAGAAAAGAAACTAATCAAAACAAATGGCCTAAATGTGGCCATTTTTCTTTAATTTAGGAATAATTGTACATAATATTTGCAGTTTATACGCTAAAAGATAGATACGTCAGCTGTTTGTTTGTTTGTTTTTTACAATACTGTGGCCCGTACACTGCACAGTTACAGGAGCATATTTGAATAACTGCTCTGAATGTGAACACTGAATGGGATTCATTAATCACTGCAGAAGTTTTAGCCATGGTGGCCTTTTGCCAGTTACACCTCAACACTTCTCTATGCCGCACTTAGGCTACGTTCACACTGCAGGTCTTAATCTCAATTCCGATTTTTTTGATCAAATACGATTTTTTTGTCTGCTCGTTCACACTACAAATAAAATGCGACAGCAAACGTGATCTAGTGTGAACGCTCAAAGCGGCCCGCATGCGCAAAAGAAGACGTCACACACAACGCACTCTGTTTAGACCCAGAGCAAACAATATTGTTTGACTGATGGCCCTTAATATAAAGACTTCGGACTTTATGTTTCCTAATTTTTGCTTTAAGTTATTTTGTTATTTACATAATAATGTAGATAACCTAATAATGATCCTTATTGCTGTTTTAGAGGAGCGGTGCTTCAAAGGATAGTTGCAGATTTCTGTCAGAATCTGCAGATTATACAGTACAAATAAAATGTTCACGTTTCTCCAACGTTGTCTTCCCAACAGTTTCACTAACATCTACACTGGATGGCCGGGAAGCGTTCGCAATGTCTTCTCCGGCGCTGATAATTGGCGTCTGTCTTGTGTCAGTGACGTAAAAGACGGATTTAATGCGACTTGACCGTTCACACAGCAGTCGCTTTCTAAAACATCGGATATGTATCGGATTCAGTACCACATACGAAAGTGACCCAGATCGGATTTGAAAATATCGGATTTGTGCCGTTCACACTGTCATAGCATGATCGGATATGGGACGCATAGGGTCAAAAAAACAAACAAAAAAAAAACCCGGATTTGATGCGCTTTCGCCTGCAGTGTGAACGTAGCCTTAGACACTGTGTACATCACACATCCGCGACGAACAAAGTCTAAACACGACATAAACAAAATAATCGCAGCCGTATTGAAGTAATGAGCTGAAGTTAAACGTTAACAGTCAGTAATCAGTGGTGAGTCCAGACTAGCAGGTGTTTTTGGCAGAGGTGTACAAGCCCAACAAAGGCAGCTGGAGGACACCATTAATGATCCTTCCACAGGTTCATCTACAGAAACCTGGATATGGTGCGATCATCTGAACCAAAGACTCTTTTTGCCATCTTGGCTGAGGTTGAAGTTAACTAAGAGCGAGTTTTGGCTTTTAGAGAGAGGTGAAAGCATTGTGCTTGATTTATAACACAAGACAAAACAAAAACTCGAAAACAAGTGAAAAAAAAAAAAAAGAAGTAGTAATCACTGTGTTGTGATTATCTCCAGAAGTGTTGAAAGACAACTTAGGGACTGAAATTAAAATCCAATTAATCCCAGCATCTGTGATTTCTACCATAAAAATCTAACTCCACCACCACCGAATGTCCACTTACTTCATATAATAGAAGCACAGAGGCTATTCTCTAATATTCAAATAATAAATTAGAAACAGTCAAAGCAGAATAAAAACTCTCCAAATAAACGTCTCAAAGTGAAGAAGCACAAAGTGATCAGAAGACTCTGCTTCCAGGCTGATTCGGAGCGTTTGTTTTCAATACAAACTGTTAAAGAATTTAGAGCAACACAATAACAACTGCTGTGCTGAACAAACAGTAGATATCAATCTTCCAGGAGCTGATCAAACATGAGCCCAAAGCAGGTGAAAGCAGGATATATTTAACGCTGTACAATGCAACACAAGCGCACTGCTTCATTTTCTTTTCTTTTAGTGAGATATTTTATTTGATAGAGCCAATTTCTTATATTATAGTCATCTTTTTATTTCATATGTTTTTTAAGTGCATTTTATTTCATTTTAGAGGTTTATTTTATCTCGTTAAATTAATTTCTTTGCTACTACACAGTTTTCTGTTTATATTATTTTTTTCCTACTCTACCTTTATTATTTTTATTTTCTTAGTAATTGTGTTTGTCCTTTTGGCTGCAGTAACATAGAAATGTAGTCAATTCAGTGATAAATAATTACAATAATCAATTCCACACCACTGCAATTAACTGCATCACTGCTTGTGCAAATACCAGACCATATTAAATAGCAGCCTATATAAACAGCTGACCACAAATCTTCAATCATAATTAAAAGAAATGTGCATATGCAGCAGCGACTGATTGCTGTATTCCAACTGAACACTGGCAATGAATGTAATATGTAGAGGGATGTTGGTCTGGTCCACCATAGCTGCAGATGTCTCCCTCAGAGTATCAATTCAGGTTATAGAGAGACATAATTACAAAAAAAAAAATCTTTTTATCTCCATCCTGACCAAGTTTTTTCATCATTTCTCCACCGGTTTCTCCAACTTCTGAATATAAAAATGTCAGATAACCTCCCCCAAAATATCCCACCTATTAACAAATTCCATTCCTGATATTTACACGATTTACTAACACATGCACATTTCAACAGCAGTTCTGTAAAATTAGATGGCATTTTACCTTCAGCTGGTGCTATACCTACATGACAGTTGTAATTAAACAAGCCCTCGAACCTGACATTTGTTCATGCCCTCCAACAAGATGCATAAATGCTTTTTGTGGTGCCTTTCAAAACTCTTTGACAAGTCACTGCAGAAAATAAATCTTTCAAGGTTTAGGGACAGAGTCAGCTTTGGAAAGATTAGGAAAACATTCTAATTTGTATTAAAATTGCAACTTCGATTGGGTTTGTTTAAAGTGGGGACTGTCTCAGACTTTTGCCGTCATGGTTAAAATAGCAACAAACTATTTTCCCTCTTGTTCCTCACAGACGAAATTCATAACTCCAACCACCACTGGAGGGATTTGTCTCTAGAATGTAAAATATGTTGTTTTGGGGGATTTGCAGAAAATGACTGGTGCCTTTTTGGGAGGAAAGTCTAATTTAAATGGACATCTCTCTATGGGCTGAGTCTGACTCGCTTGAAATTTTGCACATTTCCTTTCATTCACAGGAAAATGCATGCTCAGAAAAATTAAGATGGGCCAGTCTCCACTCATCACATTCCCACTGATATATAGATTCAGATGTTTTCTGTCGTTTTCTGTTGTTTAAAAGACAAACACATGTAGAGAACTGTGCAGTTTCAGAGCATGTATACACAATCATACAAATACAAGTTTATCAGACCACCATCCAGTGTAAGGTTTATGCCACATCTGCCTTAAATTACCAGTTTTGGTAATCATCAAGATCATTTTTTGGTTAATCCACCTGCATGTGCAATATTGAGAGGGATACAAACTGGTGTATTCCTAAAGCAGAATTCCAGTCCCGAATAAATGGGAGGGGTGGTCAGGAAGAGCTAAAATCTGTGTCAAATCAAATATGCAGATCCATCCACTGAAGCAACCCCTTGGGAAATAAGAGCAGCCGAAAGTACCTTTTATTATATTATCCATACAAAGGGGGAAACTATCCATAGAAAACAACTTTCTTTTAGACCAGACTATAAACCTGCTTTAAATTTTTTAATGTTGGGTTTACAGTCTATGGCAAATAAGTTGCTTTTGGAGCCAGCCTCAAGGGCCCATTACAAGAACCTAATATGCGTCCATGCAAGTTATACATACTTTAACTTCAGCAAAAAAAATTGCTTAATGCTGTGCCGCAAAAGCCTATCAGGTGGGAGTTTTCTCAGGCTGTAGATTCACCTGATGCCACTGAAAGTCTGATATGGAGAACAAGTCTATTGTTGGCATTTGCAGGCAGAGGTACATGATTCATCAAAAGTCATTCATCAAAAAGCGATGAATGACATCCATCCATCCAACTTCTTTTGCTTATCCAACACTTTGTGTTAGATCCCAACTGATTATAGGTATGGAATGTGCTTTGGAAGGAAATAATTGTCCAATTGACGATGTCGATTTAATACGTGTGACCCCAAAACACATCAACTGCTGTATTCATATAAGTTGTATTAATATTCATATAAGTATTATGAGGCAAAACTTCACATACTTTAGAGTATGTTTGTAAGATTGTGTATAATTTTAACTAATACTCATTTTATTTAATCTTCCAGGTTGCGAGTGCTGACTCTCCAAGTTCCGACTTGAGATATAACTCAAAATCCAAAGTGAAGACCTACTGGGATGAAAGCAGCAAGGACGTGTCCATTAGCCGTCTGCTGTCTCAAAGCCTCTACGGCAAAGAGAACTTCACCTCTATGGATCTGAACTACGACGAAGGAGAGTCTTACTCTAAGCAAGAGCATTGGAAATGGCTTTACAACACCTCAGCCTCCCGTGACCCTCGATCAAGGACGAAAAGACGCCCCATCGTCAAGACTGGAAAGTTTAAGAAGATGTTCGGCTGGGGTGATTTCCATTCTAACATCAAGACGGTGAAGCTGAACCTCCTCATCACCGGCAAAATTGTGGATCACGGTAACGGCACCTTCAGCGTCTACTTTCGACACAATTCAACCGGTCAGGGCAACGTTTCCGTGGGACTTGTTCCTCCCACCAAGGCTGTGGAGTTCCAGGTCCACCAGCCGCACCAGCAGTACCACCACCATCACCAGCAGCAGCAGCAGACGGCCCTGGAGACCAAAGAAACCAAGCTGTTCAACTGTAGGGTGGAGTACGAAAAGGTGGAGAAAGGCACCAGGAACTCACTGTGTGCCCACGACCCCTCGCAGAGCTGCCCTCAGGAGCAGACCCAGAGCCACGTGTCCTGGCTGTGCTCCAAACCCTTCAAAGTGATCTGCATCTTCATCACCTTCTACAGCACTGACTACAAGCTGGTGCAGAAGGTGTGCCCAGACTACAACTACCACAGTGACACCCCCTACCTCCCTACGGGTTGATCACAAGACCAGACGAAGGGGGGGAAAGAAAAAAAAAAGACAAAGATAGGCTACAGGGTCCTGAGCAATGTCAGATTATATGAAAGAAAATGGAGTCAAGACATTTCCAACTTGAGATGTTGACAGGCATTATTACAAATAACCTATCCTTGTCACAAGACTGATATTGCTCCAATGAACAAGCCTAGCCTGAGGTCATTAAGAGAGCATTTAGGGAAGCATTTATAGGCTTGCAATACTCATCTTATATGCATAGCTGCTTACATCGAAAGGAAATTCTCAAGCCAACCATAAAAATATGCTGATTGTATTTATGTAAATATCGTGGATTCCACACAAAGACCAGAGAACAATTTTATCAGTGTTTTCTCCTGCTAATTTAGTTGTTTATGTTGATGGTGTATTTCCGTCTCAATCATGCTTTCTGTCTCCTCCAATCAGTCTCTGGTAATCACTGCGAACACGTAAATGTCAATGCAAATAAGAAGAATCTGTCAGTATGCATTAGAGGGCATAATGGAAAAATCAAACATATTTTGAGTGGTGTTGTTTTCTGCAGTGTGATTGTTAGAGTGAATGTACCTCTCTGATATTGTTGTTGGAATCTCGTCCATGTCCCATGCATGAACCCGAATGTGGTAAACAACTTAATAACGTCCATCTATATTTTCCTGTTATTGCAGCTGTCAAAAATAATCTTCACCAAGTCACGACACAAAGAGGGAAAAAAAAGTATGTTCTATTTTAATTCTGTGTTGTGTGTTTAGCAGTTTTAAGGCCATGGACGGCGCTCGGTAAATGACACCAAATTGAGGGCTCTCATCAGATCAAACATAAGCAAGTAAATGTCACAATGAATAAATAAAAGTTGCACAAGATGACAGAGAAACAGAAGATCATTTTTTGTGCTTTTCTTTAAAAATAATCAAACATTACTCTGCTCTCTTTTTTTCTCAGAACTGCATATCCATTTTAGACATTTAAGCATTGCTTTTATTTCTGGTGACTCTTTGCATCACTGACATGACAAGCAGCCAGTAGTGAGCCACAGAATTAGAGCCATAGTGCCCCTGCAGAAACCAAAAATAACCATTTGTAAACACTGGAATAATCATTTGTATCGAAAAGTGATTGATAATCGGAAAAAAGGTAGGTCAAAAGTTTGTTTAAAAATAGATCATAGAACAAGAATGCAAGAGAACATGGAAATTGTAGAGAGGAAGATTTCCTGAAGTGCATTTGAGGCTTAAGCAGAACAAAAACACTATTATAATGCGAGAACTGGTAAAAAGAGCTTTCCAGCTCCAGAAGAGGTAGGACATACATTAAACAGCAGGTGCTAATCACACATCCTGCGTGTCAAACGCTCGCACTTCTGGTTATCAAAAAAAAAAAAAAAGAAAAAAATTTCAGATGAGCCTAACGCTGGCTGCTAATGATATTGGATGTTCCAATTGGCTATTAAACCTTCATTACATAGATTGGAAGCCAGTGGCTCCACGTGAAGCATTTAGAGAAAATGAACACAGTATAAGTGGGAGCTCTGCAGAGTCAACACCACAGAAAGAATGAATTAAAGAGCCGATAGAAAACCTGTAAAAAAGTATGAATGTGCACCTAGGGGCACAATCACTGCTGTCTATTTAAATTCAGTGCTCTTTCACAGTGTATGCCATGGTATACGCAACGCAGTAACTGCTAATGGCAGCCTGGATGACATCCAATATGCCAACATGGGGCGAATTTTCTGACAAGGCAGGTCGAAGAATAGGGGTCTGCCTGTGGGATGAGTGAGCATAAAGAGGAATTTATGATGCGGAGGAACAAGGCTGGCAGAAATCACTGGAAGCACCTGACTCGTAAATTGAGAGCATGTTTCTGTCACTAAGAAGAAGGAATGACTAATGTGTCAGATTGCTGTTTGGGCCAGTTCTTTCATCTCAATAAAGTGACTTTGATATCTCTCCACCCCTACCCAAATGTGCCAGGGACAGTTTGTTCAGCTTCAGAGAATTAAAGCAGCACTTTCCCGAGACAATGCAGCCTCATTATGCATATAATCTTACAAGTGTAAACAGTCTGGCACAAAAGTGTTCGGTGTGAGAGCTGCTGAGAGATGGATCTGTTCCCTGACTAATGTCATCTGAGGCTAAATGCAACGTATTGTGATGCTGACTGTTTTGAAGAAATTACCGTTTCAGCCTCAGTTACACGTGTATTATAATTTATCCTCCGTTTAGTATTTATCAGTAACTAAACTTGACATCGGTCAAGTGCCCGATGTGAAAGGGGTCAAACACTACTGGAGACATACTGGGTAGGTACTTGGTTTTTTGGGTTTAGGATTCAGCTGCTTTGGAAGTGTTGGGCTGTTTTTTCCCCCCCCCCCTTCTCACATTATCCGCCTAACTTCCTTCCCAAACTCCTTTCAGTGATCATTTGCCGTTGATTACTCCCAAAGCTCATGGCCCATAAAATGGTGTTTGAGACAGCTCTTCTCTACAGTTTCCGTTCAGCTCCGTGGAGCATTCTAGCTTTTTCATCGTATTGTTCTTAATTTACTGCCCCCATCTTTACAGTCACAGCTCGCTCAAGTATTTTTTTAAAGCAGGTTCGAGCATCAACATACAGGTGAAATATTTATTAGTGATGACACTCTATACTACACTATACTACAAGTGCCAACAACATTAGAAGGAGAACCTCAACAGGGAGAAGAACACAGGTGTTACAGGGTGAGCAGGAAAGATGAAAGGAAGGCAAAACTAACCTAGTTGGTTAAAATTATGATTTATGGGCAATGTGCATATGCTACATGCCACTGGATAGGGCTACAGACAGACAACACATGCTGAGAAGAAGACTTCAGTGACTCCTGTGCTATTCATAAACTGCTATAAATGATCAATGGTTTTAACCAGTATTAATAGACTGTGATGACTTCTCAGCTGGCGAGCGCAACAAGCACCAGAGTGACCATACACAACGTAGGTGATTGGCCAGGTTGCACACAATCACCTGTAGCTTTCCATCCTACAGTGGGCTTCCGTCTGAAAGAATTATGCTTTGATAGAGCACAGATTACAAATTTAATTTGGTTTCTCCAAACCAGGGGAGCATGGTGAAGCAGTGGTTAGTGCTGCTGCGTCACAGAATGAAGGTCCCAAAGAAAGAAGGCAAAAAAAGTCAGTCATGGTACAAGTTCCACAGAAATCAAAATCGAAACAGTGTTTAAATGGTTCTTAACCTCCAGAGACCCTGCATCTTCATAAGCAGACATCACAACCTTACATTTCATTCTGCTCAACACAGACGTGATGAATCCCTAACAAGAGTTCAGGTCTCAGGAGCTATTTGTATAGACAATGTTGCAGTCCCTAGTTTTAACTGGTAGTTACCTAGCCTGTTTTTTAGTAAATAACCAAGCCTCTCACCATTTGAATAAAGAGATTCACAGGAAGGTTTTATTGACTAGACCTAGAGTAAGGAACAAGACGACACATGGCTGTTGCAGCACACAGATTTGTGTTTGAATGCATACCAATAAAGCAAAAGTAGCAAACACTAGAACAAAGCAGGTGTAGAACCTTTAACAACGGGTTATTTTGGAATTTCGTTGTTCTAACCAATCGAAACAGACTTTCCATTTTCTGCTATTTCCTCCAAAAGACGTTTTCACCACTGATATGTGCAAAAACATCTACAAATTTCCTTTCGGGCAAACTAGATGCCGTATTGACTCAGTGATCATGACATGATGGGATGTGCCAGCAATAGCTCATAACATCTGCTGATATCTTTGCAATAGGTGTGGGACATAACATCATCGCTTATGACTATTTTAAACTTATTTCATTTAAAGAAGCTCATGTGTTATACCTTTAAACATTGCAGCTTTAACCAGCGATCCTTAAATTTCTCTGACAACTTTCACATAATCATCCTGGTTTGTTTGAGATTACATTCAAGCACTGAGTTGCTGCACTTAACTTTTATAGGAACTTTATGTTCTATTAACTCCTCTATTAGTAAGTTAATGAGCAGTGGGTCGGATGGAGGAGCTGGGGGGACAGGAAGACAAATTCCGTCTCTGTTTTGGAACCATTAAACCCCTAATGGATTCAAATGAAAACTAATTTTCTTCTATTTAGAAATTAGTCCAGATCAACACAACGAGATGATTTTTTTCAGTCTTCTGCCTACAAATTATTTTGTTGCCCCAAAATTACCAACGCAAATTCATTATTGCAAGTTCAAGTGTTTGATGAAAAATTTCCATTTTGTATTTTTCTTACCGAACAAACCCTGCAATGCAAAGTGCATAAACCTGCATTTTTTCCTCATGGCCAGCAGGGGGCAAATCCTCTGGTTTCACATCTAATTACCTTACTGCTCACTCAGTTTATAAACTCAGTAAACACATTCCTGGTCTCAGTTTGTAGTTCCTCCTACTAGGTTCCTATTGGAGTCAAAGGAGGAGTATCTCAGTGTCCCATTTCTTGAGTGAGGGGAGAGTGGACCAGGAGATTCACAGACCAACTGGGGGAGGCATTCTCAGGGCTTTGGATGCTTCACAAATCTGTTGTGGTGAAGAAAGAATTAAGTATGAGCGCAAATTTGTCAATTTACCAACTAATCTACATTCTTACCCTCATCTATGGCCACAAGCTGGGGGTAGTGACAGAAAGCTGAGCAAATGAGCAGAAATGAGTTTCCTCCAAAAGGTCATCACCCTAGCAGTAGGGTGAGGAGTTCAATCATTCAGGTGGAGTTTAGAGTACAGCTCCTGGGTAAGGCATTTGAGACATGTACTACCTGAAGGAGGGCCCAGAGCAGACCCAGGACACATTGGAGAGATTGCAGGCGATGGATGGATGGATGAATGGAGAGCTATATAAATGCAAGTACATAATTACCAGACTACAATCCTGCACACCGACACAGATCCCTCCTCTGAAGAGGACACATGCGAGATCTTCCTTTTAGTGTTCAAGTATGAACAACACAACAGCAAAGAATGTTTGAACTAAAAACTAGCTCAAAAGGCATTTCACAGTAATTCTACTAACAGGTGCAGGCTGGAGAAATGGAGGCTGAAATGCTACGAGCCTGACTGCTCATCACTGCTTCAGCAGAAGATCAGGCGGTCTGCTTAGCTGGGTTTGGCATAGACTCGGCTTTAACATCACTCTGGGTTCTTCCACACTACCTTTGTGTCACTATGCTGTCTGTGCAGATTTTATAGCTTCAGTTTTCTGCACTGTACCTTCACGTTACTGTCCATGGATGTAGTAAAAACAAAAGTAATGTCCACGTATCCACTTTTTAGCTGTAGACCATTCCACTGTTTTCCCTGCATACTAACTGAAATCAGCTGATTGCGGTATAAATGTTCAGGACTGAAAGAGGGCATGTTTGAGTTTTTTCCTTTCTGTGCCCATCGTGCAGGTAAATGAAGAACCTTTGTAATGTAAGTAATGGTATAGTTTTAAATGTAATTTGATTACTGAATTCCATCCAGCAGTGTGTTGCATTACAGAAAAAACAGTGTTAGTACAGTACTGGTGACTACATTCTTCTTTTATATACCAGTCGATGATTTCTTATCTGTAATTGCAAATAGGGAGTTGTGTTACTCATTTATATAAGAACATTAATGATTTAAAACGGTCCTTAGATTTAAATAAATATATATTTGTAACAAATGTTCCTCATTTTGGAAATGAAAGCCGTTTCCTGCTTTGTATTTCAGCTTTAAAAAAAAACATTTTCAGATCACAGATTACACCTTCATTACAGCTTAGTGAAAAAATAATTTAACAGAGAAGATGGAGAAAGCGGAGTTAAATAATTAAAATGTAAGGGACGCAGCTTTTCAGGAATTAATCTCTTGTAGACACCAATATGCACAACTAGGAGATGTTTGAGTCCTTTTCCAAGCTCTGTTTTATAAGAAAAGCAAATCTGGCCATTTCTTTTGTCCATTTAACGAATTCCGTGCGTATGAATGAAACCGACAGCGTTGCAGAGCAGCAGTGTTTGGACGTCTAAGTTATCTTTGGGCCCAGATCTTCTCCCTCGGTTCAGCTATGCTGGGCCGGAGCCATCCATGCCTGCCTTCTATCCCCTAGCTCGCCCACAATCCCTGATTAATGTGGTCTGGGCGGGAGCTGTCAGAAATGGCAGAGAGAATCATGGGATTTCTCCTTCAGAGTCCCAATGACACCCAGCAGCTGCAGGAGTAAACAGATGACTAACCACTGGCCTTTTGGCAGCCTGTGGAGATTCACATGGAGGGAGGGCTGTGAACGTTGCTTTGACATTTAGGTGGATTAGAAAGTTCTTGGGTTCTGCTCTCGTGGTGTCAGAGGTGGTTGGCATAGTAATTATTTGCGTCTCGGTTTTTCTTCCGCTTGACCCCCAACCGCAGCGAAAATGTAGAGCTTCCACTTACTTACAGACGTTTGCTCAAATTAAAGCGTAAAACATCCTCATGCGCCTCATTTAAAAACAAATCACATTCTGTTTGCGTTGCTACAGGACAAAGAATAAGGAGCTTGCTTTGAAAAAAAAAAAAAAAGAGGCAAAAACAAGCAATTGTCATTTCAGATCATGTCCTTCTGCAGAATGCATTTCAAATCTGGGGCTGAAGCTGTCCTGGGGGCACAGTTTTGTGTGAGGTATTGACATATTAAAGGCTCCATCAGACAATGACTGGTGTTTTTCTTTTTTAAACCACAAATAAATTACCCTCCTCAAAACACTATTACTCCTCTGAAAATGAAAACTCACTCATTGTGAATGTCTCATATCAGGTAAAAAACTGCAGAGAATTAATTAACCTTTGTCATTTTAATTGCTTTAGTGACAGCTGTCCTTTGGTGCCGGAGCTATCCTAATGCACATACTGTGGGCTTGTCAATTACTTTCACAGTGAATAGATTAAAACGCCACAGAGGATAGAGTCATTTCATTAGTCAGAATTAATGCCCCCCAGACATAACCAGGTACGAACACTTCACCCCTAAATATGCAGGAAAATGAACAATACTATTAAGCCCATATGAATCGAATGAATTGTGGCAACATGAAATTAAGTTTACGCTCTATTTAATTCTGTCCCACTGCTTATAATACATTTGCCGTACTGTTTTCTTTTTTTTTCCCTTTGAAAAGGAATAAAAATTTAGAATACTTTTAATAGACCACCTCACACACCTAAAATGTAGGACACCTATGTGCCGCAGTTAATTGCTCTAATGGATGTTAGCATCATAGCCCTGTCAGTTCTTACCTCAGTGGATAATGGCTGACAGCAGCAGCAGCAGCCGCGACTGTCTAATTCTCCCATTTTGCTCTTTGCGCATCTATGATCTAATGCCGCTGAGCTCATCATGAATCTGAAAGAAATTAGGCTGCTTTCAAATGTCTGTCTGCTGGGTGTCTGCTTTCAACACCAAATGTCTCCCAAGTCTCCAACCTTTTATCCCATTAGATAAGACAAGAGTCATTTTCACACTTAACCAGAACGCTAAGCCCTCCTTTCATGTATTGTCATGATTTTCACACTCGCATGCACAAAGAGTGATGGGAAAGTTCTCATTATGTTACAGTGGATGCAAAAAGATACATAAAATCAGTTACAGAATTACAACACCTGATGAATCTTTATATTGGATTCAGTCACTGTGGGGTTTAGTTTACCTGTGTTTGAAAATCAACTAGCATCAAAGACAACTAGCTGTTTTGCCCAGTATTAGGGTTTTTTTTTTTTATTATTAATATTAAAATTATAGGACGGTGAGTGCCGGTATGAGTTTAATGCATATGAAATATATTGAAAATAACCAGCTTGAATGGTAACATTAAAAAGCTGGATCAAAACACTCCACTGGGGTCCCAAAGATTTCTATACGTGTGCCAGAAACCATATATAACATTTCTTCTGTTAGTAATTTTTTCCCCTTTTAAAGTGAAAATCACAGAGAGGGGATGGATTAGACTGAGAAGCGCGCTGCATACTCATATGAAAGTGACTCAAGCACGAGCTTGTCACAAAGAATATCGTTTTATTGTCCGTTTGAGTCTAAACGAGGCCATAATTTACAAAATGAACATCATACTGCACTAAAAAGACTTCAAAATAGCTTTCGAGTAAGTTGACTCATTAAGAAAGTGTTTATTGAGATCAACTGAGCAGCAGTTTTCCTTTAGTGCTTATTGACTTCAACACCAAGTCAAGCGACCCTCTGAACTGAGAGAGCAGGAATCGGATCAATTAATCATTTCATCTGCGCGCAGGACAGAAAGTAGCAATTATTTTGGGGGTTACATTTAATTAACCAAATATTCATTTAGTTTCAGCTGAAAATTCAGGGCATAAAATACCATGTTGTAGCTGATAACAGCGTCTACAAGGTGCTCGTTTTGACACATTTATAACACTGAAGAAAAGATTTGGTAATCAGAAATCTTGATTCTCTTTCTGTAAGTGTTCAGATGCGACTAAAATCAAGATTTTATTTATTTAAATATGTGCAATCAAATATGCAGAAAAGGGCTTCGTGCTTTATAAACAGATCCACAATTCATAAAATAATTATTTAAACGTAGATTAATTAAACAAAAAAAAACAAAAAAAAAAAGACTTATTCTCCCCATTTAACCTTTAAAGGTGACTGAAATTTGATTAGCTGGTTTTACTTAAAATGTCTAATTAAGAGTGACAAGTTGGACTTTTTTTATCTTAAGCATGCTGTAAGGAGAATAAGTTACATGAACTCAGTATTGTATAACAACGCAAAGGATAAAATGTAATTAACACAGCCGAAGGCATGCACTTTATGCCCATATATTTCATGCAATTTTATGATCTATGTACTTTAGAAACAGAGCTCTCAGTTCGAGTCTCCTTCCTGTTACTTGTGCACCTTCCAATAACAGAAACGCTCATTTTATTAATATGTTAACATTAACACAAACCCGGTGATTGTTCATTTTTTGACCTAGCTAAACCTTTACATCACAAACTACAGACACGATAATCAAAGTCTAATCCAAGTCTAAGCACAAAATAAGTGAAATAATTATCACAACACTGTCTGAAGGCTCTGAGGTTAAATATTAAAAGTCCCATGAATATTTACACTTCCCATTTCAGCTTGTCAACAATAGCTTATTAAATGAAACAAGTACACACAACTATACTTCTCAGATTACCAACAAAGGCAACAGTGTTGGTTTTGCCATTTCATTATTTTACTGTCATTTAAAAAAAAAAAAAAAAAAAAAAAAAACATACAGTAGGTTAGTAGGATTTGATCTGTCAGACTCTAAACACTTTTCAAATTACAATAATTTTGTGACACTTTCAAGGTAAAATTGAGCTTTGTGTTCAAAATTAATAATTTAATTAGCATTATTTTTAAAACTTGTAACTTGTCAATCCTAAATCTTGCCCTCTTCTCTCGTCTGTCTGTCAATTAGGCCTCACAAAGTGAGTTTCATTTTGTGTTCAAATAAGACTCCCAAGTTATTTTAACTCACCAGATGTCATTTTTCTAATGACCTCTGCACAATCTAAATTCTTTTTTGCAACCAGAGAAGATGCCCTCTGCTGGCCATTAGAAAAAAAGAAATGCAGGTTCAAAGCTTTTCTGTGTTGGCTTCAATTTTCAGAGCCAAAAGCTAAGTCTATCTTTTATATACAGTCTATGGCTAACACCCAAATTTAGAGATAACTCAGTATAAATAGGTAAAACTAGCATGAATTAATAAGTTTACCTAAATTTTACGCGTTTCATTTTTTTCCCCCCTTTCTCCATTTATTTTATTAGGGCCCAGTCACACAGGTCTGGAGACCAGCTGGCACCTCCTGGTAACACATAGACCACTAAGGAAAAATGTGTATGCGAAAACTGTTTGGCGAGTAAATGCTGAATATTGCTGACAGCTGAAAAAGGTCACAAAGGTATATACAGAACTGAAAACCAATTACTTTGTTCACCAGCAGATCGGGATGGTTAC
Organism: Haplochromis burtoni; assembly: GCF_018398535.1. Lineage (NCBI taxonomy): Eukaryota > Metazoa > Chordata > Actinopteri > Cichliformes > Cichlidae > Haplochromis > Haplochromis burtoni. The sequence goes on from NW_024582712.1 coordinate 441,048, forward strand.
TCGTATTTTTTATGAAAGACTGACTTGTCTGCAGACATTCGCCAGCTTCTCGAGCAGTAGTGATTATGTGCAAGCGTGACGCAAACTGGGAATGGAAAAACCATCACCTTAATAATAAAAGTTGCTTCTTTTGAAATGTTCTGGTTGCAGTGTTAAGAGTTATCAACCAACCACTGTTAAGTCTTCCTGAAGGGAATGGTCTCCTCTTTCTGATTTCGCTCGCATTTTTCACAGTTTTACTGCTGCTCAAGTTGGCAGGCAACTTCACATCTTTTGTGGAAGCTACAGGGAACGAGCCAGTAGCAGATTACCTCCGCAAGGATGGTGCAGTAGCCATCTTTGGCAGCAACCACTCAGGGAAAAAATATTTTCTCCAGTGGTTGACAGGGGGTCACCAACTAGTCTGTAGGCAAGTGTGACTGATGGGGCAAAACTTTGTAGGAATACATCAAAAACTGATTTACAAAATTTTTAAAAAGCATTGCATTAATGCTCCTCTGACTACAGAGTCTTATAGTGAAGTTATTAGAGCTCCAGACATTTCTGCTCATCAGGTTTCTTATCATGTTAACATTTTTCAGATGGTGGAGGTGAGGTTTATCGAACCTGACACAGTCAAGTACTGATCTCAAAGATGTGTTTGCTTTTCAAAATGACACAAGATATAAGAGGATTACAGAGCTCATGAATATGCCCCGTTTCTATCCTCTGATTTATCACTTTTTTCTCTTTATCAGAAATGCTCATCTCCATCCATAACAGCCTGCCACACCACACAAAGGCCGATGCTCTCGTGCCTGAATAGTTTAGATTCAATTTCAGTTAAGAAGAGAAGAAAAGTTAAAAGTGTATTTGATCTTGTCAACGTTTTCGCGTGTGTCTGTGTGACGACTGTACCCCCAACAATTCACAAACAGCTACCCCTCAGAGGAAACGAGCAACTGGTTGAAAATCTATTTTTATGATACACAACGTTTACTGAAACAACAGCAAGAAGACGTGATGATTGGTGAATATCACCCTTTCAAAAACATCACTGAAGAACAGAGATAGGTAACGCTATTTATAATAGGCAAGACACAATGAAAAGAACAAACCGATCATTTTCTCCATCATTTACATCTCCAGAAGGGAAGAGAAAACCATAAAGGTATTACACAGCATCTGGTTATGTATCAAACCTTCAAGGCTTTGCAGACAGCATTAATTTTAAGTTCTCATACAGAAAGCTGTCTGCATGATGAGTGACCATTTTCCCATGTCATAGACTAAATATATAGAAGAATTTTCCTTCACCGTCCTGCCTTTAAAACAGGCTGGCAGGTACAACAACCGGGGCCAGCTTGCTCTGGAGCTCGGGCTTCGTTTGCCATTGATTTATATCTTAAACAACCTCTCCCGGTGCTTCCACTGCTAAAGGTGAGATGCACAGCCAGTGTTTGTGACAGAGATGGACTAGGAGCTGTGGCAAGAGAGAGAGGGATGATGCTGTTTTAAAAAATGCATCACCATTAAATCAAAGAGTAACCTTGAATGAGTTCAGGCCGGTGCCAGCTCGGTGACACGATCTGCCCTCAGCACGCCGTGCCACGGAGCATGCCAAACAGCGGGGAGAGGAGAGAGAGAGAGAGAGAGAGGGCTGCAGCGCTCTGATACAGGTTAGGCCTGTAGTGCTGGGTAGCAGTCCGGCTGGTTGCTGACCAAGGGCATTTACACAGGCATTTTGTCCAAGTTGGAGCAACCTGTTATGGGAAAACGAATGAGTCTGAAGCATGTCCTTGCAAACTGCCTTCAAAAGGTTGACTGAAAATAAATAACATCAATTAATCGATTAAACGCCCACGCCGCTATATGAAGTAAGAACGCCCACATTCCTCAGCAGCCGATGTCCAAAAATTGACCTTTTCACTCTCGAAATATGAATTATTCCTTAGGCTTCTTACAGCCACTGAATCTTTTCTGCTAAATTTAATAATCCCCAACACAGTCAAACACACACGCATCTCACTCAGCAGCTGCACAGCATCTCCTCCTCTCCTCTAGCACACAGGCAGGTTATGATGCATGGAGGAGCCGGAAGGAAGAAAGAAGATGAGGTCCAAAATTGCTTCGCTGTCTTATGCCACTTCATGAAACACTTGCACCTTTTAATCCATCAATTTGTGTTCCCGGACACAAATTTTCATCTAACTGGTTTCACGTGCTGATTTGTGTCCACGAACAGAAACCGAATATTTTTTTAAAAGCAAGAAAAAAAGTCCTGGGTGGGTTAGCAATGGAAGAACATATTTAGCATGGTTTGAATCCAACAAATGGAAGGTTTTTACACTTCAACTGTGTTTTATTAGAAACTACTCAATGTGGTTTAAGCATTTAAAAACACTTTTAAAAAAAAAGGTTTAGGGACTAAAACCAACTTAGTTAGGTTTAGATAATGATCTTAGTTAGGGTTAAAATCATAGCCTGTATAAGACTGATGAAGTATCTCATCTTTAAAAGTAAAGCCAACACTATAGTGCCATAAATATACATTCTGTGTAATGGCCAGCAGAGGGCCATTACACAGACCCTTGTGATTTTGATTATCTAGATATTTGTGAGAAAGCAGCCCCTCATTCCCCTGATCTCGAACCTCACTAAACACTTTTCTGATAAGTTTCTGAACTCAGTCGCTAATTTCGAATCACACTGAATAAAATATGAAGTTCATTCTGTAAATTATGGTCATTCTAAGCATCAAAAAGGAGGATTATCTGGAATTTTCCAGCACTTGAAATTGACAAGCTTTTAGCCAATGAGCGTTTACAGTCAGTGGCTTGTGGTAACACCACTTAACTGTACTTCACAAACCAGTCGCCGCTGTCTCAGTGACTTTGTCCATATTTTCCATTGTCTATGGTTAAAATAAAACAGTGGCCACTTTTTTCAAGGCTTATTTTCTCGGTTGCCAGGGTGGCAAGTCTCTGCTGAAGACTGTTGATAACATACAGCTGACTGACACGAAACAACAAGACAATTCCTGTCCATGAATGTAAACAGAGATTTCTTTCCACTATTTCAAGTTGTGATGTGAGATTACACTAGATATTAATTATTATGTTGCCTTTGGTTTTCTAAAAAATATCAAAAACACAGTAAAGATGGGCGAGACTTTTAAAATCCTTCCCCAAAAAAAGGACGTGTGATAGATTTTATATTCATACATAGACTGAAATCTTGCTGAAACACGCCTGAGCTATTAAAGTGCAGGAGCTGATAAATTAAAGCATATCAGTGTCATTTTCAGCGAGATGAAAAGATGTTTCATGCACATTTGTGCAGGTTACTTCTCAAAAGAAAACCCACAAAAGCAGGATGATATCAGACAAACCTGTCAGCTTGTTATAGTCTGATTCTCACCTCTGAAACCAGGCAAACACAGGAGAGAACAGAACAGTAAACTATGTCTATATGTGTGTTGACTTAGCAGTGATAATGCTAATGAGAAAAGCTGAGATTAATTATTTGAAAGTGGCACAGAATGTTCGAGAGCCTCGCTGCATTGTACTCCAGCATGCTTTGAACTGTTATGTGATGCATTTTCTTCTACATAAATAATAAAACTGGTGCAGAAAGATTTAACAGATTCCAGTAATGAAATAAATGATGCTCAAAGTTTCCTGGGTGAGGATTTGTCTTTTGGGTTTTTTTTGCTTTCCTCTAATCCTTAAACAAAAACTACACCTGCAGTGCAGACTTAGAAACCAGCTTGCTACATGATGTTCAACTAACTATCATCACCACGTGCTGTGGGCTGGATTAGTGAAACCCAGGCTAAAGATGTTTGCACCTTTAATCGAAGAGATATCTTAATATAAGAAGTTCAACTTCAACAGGACATCTATACATGATAAAGAAATGCTGCTGTAATAAATGAAAGAAAGATCTGTTAGCTGCAGCTCATTGACTGTCCTGTAATTATAAAACACAAAGTTAATTCACAGAATTTTCTATAGCAGAACCAAAAGAGAAAAACCTCAAAACAAAACAGGAACTTTCCTGTCATTTCACTTTCTTTTTTTTTTTTATCTATTACCTAATTACTGTAGTGTTGCATGAATGGCCACATGGGAGATATTTATCATTAAAGATAAAGCGGTAAAACTTATGAAAATACAGAAAAAGGTCCAAAATTACGCCTTCCTTCACATCTGTTGGGGACAAATTGGCTTCTTTGCCAGCTGATTGTGGCCCCCGGGCATTATGTTTCACACGCCTGCTGTTGACAAAAGACTGCACGGGCACACTGACGTCACACCCTGGTTTTGGATTCTGAATTTGGAAGCCTCTGTGTTAGCATTTCATCTAACATTGGTTTTCCGGAGCCAGACTTAAGACTACCATGTGTAAATGGGTTTAGTGCTGAGTTATCAGGTGATTAACAGCTCCATCCATAGACTGTATAGGAGCAAAGCACACATATTAGCTAATTAAAGCTAACACACTAAAAAACAGTAACGTTTTACTCACCAAAACTAAAGCAAAGACCTCTTGAACCATGAGTGCTGCAGGCCGTATTATTTGTCAGGTAACTCAACGAAGAATGCTCCAAAGGCAGCGCACAGGTTTAATTCCACAAGTGTAATTAATGGAGGTAAGACCTAACACCTATGGGGTTTGCTCTTGGCGCACCTGTCACTCAACACAGCCACGCCTCTAACTTTAAACCTTAACAAAATGAAGGGTATAGAAGGTGGTGTTCAGATCCCTGTTGTCTGGGAAAACAGTGTTGTCCACCTCAGTGTATCAAGTAATATGCACTAAGAGCTCATTTAAAAGCACAAAACAATATATATATATATGATGTTACAGCAGAAAGCACTAGCTTGCACTTGCATGCGTCCCTCGTGCAGTTAAAATAATCCACAAGAGACCACTTTGCAGGTCACAGGTTTAACTCACAGGACTCTCTGGCTCGTTGCCACCGTACACAGTACGACTCCACAGCTAGTTAGAGCTGTGGAGCCTGTATTAAAGTAAGGGTACAAAGAAACAAATAGAAAAATACTAATTTAACCATAAAATATTAAACTAAAATTAAACATCTCATTATGCTTAGTTTATCCATTAGGATTCAAAACCAAAAGATATTACCAACAATAATACTTTCAGTAGAGTATGAAAACATATCAAAAATGTATTTACAGATATAATCAGACTGCATTTTGTTAACTTCTTGACCTCGTAGTTGAATCGTTTCCTCCAACGCAGCCACCATTATGTTGGTCATTGATTTTCATGGAAGCACAAGCTCTGTCCGCAATTAAACTCATTAAACTGAGTTCAACCAATTTTCTGGTGGTTTGGTCCTGCCTTGTTAAATAATTTTTTTTTTAAAAACGCTGGAACAGCTCTGTTTGTCTCCCTCATATTTTTACCTATGTGGTGAGAAAAGAAAATGGAAAAAGGTTCAGAGCAAAGAAACACTTTCATAAAGAGAAAATACCAAATGTGAATGTGAGATTACTTTTATTGTTCTCGTTTGCTGCAAGACAAAGTCCCCAAGCTAATAAACAGGTTTAAGCACAGCAGACTAACAAAGCATTAGAGTGTAGCCTAGAGGAGGAAAACCCCACTGGTCCTTCAGCTACAACAGCTGAACTTTACATATTACTCGCTCATGCAGATTACCGAATCAAGGAACTACACTTATTTACGCTTTTTAATAAGGCACCAAAGCCTCAGAGGAAATTCTTTATTGAGACGACTGCTAGAAAAGCCGTGGAGCTGCTGAGTCCCAGAACGGCACCTATATTTTCAGTAAATAATGTCTTCTGGGCTGGTATGGTATGCATAAAACAGTTAGCGGCGCATGTGGACCAACTTAAGTTGTGTGCAAGCATATCTTGGAAATAAAACACCTTGCAAAAAAGATCCCTTTACTCGGCGTGTTTCAGAGAAGGAACTATCTGTGGTATATAACTTATTTTTAAATCTAACTTCCTCCACTTCTCCCACATTCATTGAGACATGTCATCCATCTATCTGGGCCTCCGGCTGCAGTAGTTCCTCGGCCATGAGTGGCTGCTGCAGCGGGGCTGTATTTCAGCATGTTGAAGTGCATGGAGAATTCCCATGAAGGGTAAGGGATTATGGATTTTGGCCTCTAAGCTGCCTGGATGCCCAGTGAGGATGTCTCTGAGCGTAGTAATCTTCAAACACCACGCAGAGTGATGAGTGGGCACTGAGGAGTTCTACTCAGGATCTAAATGTGTTCCAGCAAGTTACTGGTGAGAGAGAGAGAGAGATAGAAGAAAGAGAGAGAGAGAGGAGGAGAGAGAAAACACCATTTGGTGCAGAAATGGAAAGGATCGACTCAGTGGCTCCTTCAGGCAAGAGACACTTTTGATCCTGTGACCGGTTTTGAGCTATAGTCTGTGTCGAAAACTCGTGCAGAGCAAGGGATCATATTGGAGTGGTGCAAATGTAAATGTCATGGTTCCCCATCACCACACATAAGCGCAGATGGAAAAAGCCAATTGGGCAATTTTTGGGGTCAGGTCGGGCACTCTCAGGGGGTGGCAAACCTTCATAATGAGGCCAGTCACAAGTCTGGTTTAGTCTGTGTCCCAGAAAAAAATAAGGGGATCAGTATGTTGGCTATTCTGGCGTTAGTTGATGCAGAGCTGATGATAGCGGAGTATGAAAGACACTGCTTGTTAATACAAAGGAAAATCTCTCAAATGAAGCACAGTGCAGAGTTAAGAGTAAGGAAATGTCAGAGAAAATCAATAGTCTCTGATCAATATCGGAGAGGAATTCCTCTGATTGAATTAGACCCCCAACAGCATCACTTAATTGTTTTCCTGTCTTATTTAAGTGAAGTCAAATTGCTTTAAAACCATCTTGGACCTGAAGATAAGATTGTGAGCGCAGGAAGACAATCAGATGGGTTGAAGGACATGGGGCTTTATGGAGATTACATCCTCCCCTTAAGAGACCCCCTATCCATCTGCTCATATCAAAAGACTTTGGGATGATGTCTCAGGTATGGTTTGGGAAGGATGCCAAGGCACAGTAATGAAATTCCTTTACAAAATCAGATGGTATTCTAACATTAACGAAAGGAGCTGAATAGCCCAACAAACACAACATGGATGTATCCAGGATGAAATCAGGCTCCATTGTGCACAAAGTGACCTCGGGGCGTCGAAGGATCAAAGGGCTCAATATTCCCTGGGTGATAATCAAATTAAGCTGTACATAAAGCACACCTTCCAAATATAGATCCATAACGTACTGTTTAAATGTACCTCACGGTGCCTGATCGGTGAAATCGACTGAGCCGTATGCTGCTCACACACTGCTTGTGACTGTGCAGCACAAATACTGTCCAAGGCGACAAACAGGTACATCAATTTGGAGCATGACAAGAAATTCCCTTTAGGTGACAACAAAACGTACATGCTATTAGATCAGCTGCAGTATACTGTGATGAAATAAATTGAAGCCAACAGATGAAAGCTCGGGGCCCCAAAACAGGAGAGAGAAGACTATTAAAGGTGCAGCTCCACTGCTTTGTGTTGCACTGCCATCCTTTGGGCACACAGAGAACTAAACATCAGCAGTTATTTTGAGAGCAGACTGGTGAAGGTCTGCACAAGACTGTAGACAGAAGAAAAGTGGACGCGTGTGCATGTAAAGCAAATAAAGATAACGCATATTAAACACATTAGTTTATATGCAGGTAAAGCTGATCGATTCCCATTTGTTCCTTTTTTAAATCCTCCTTGCATCCAGCAAGGTTTTAGGGTTCAGGTTAGGTTCATGTCTTTTCAGGTTTTAAATGATTTTCACCTGTCCGCATGGCCCAAATGGGGAAAAACTGCAAGGTCAAATGAATAAGACTTCACTTGAAATGTAATATCCTCTAACCTCTATTTGCCTGTTTAGTATGTGGCTAAGAAAGTGCTGAAAGTGCTCTCTGTGTAGAAGTATTTACTTGCATAAGCTTTTCAAGTGAAGTATTGATGTGTTTGCGTTTTACTTAAAGGCAAAGTTTGCCAAATTTACATATTTCCCCCCTGTCCCCTAGTGCTTTTTATTCATCTAAATTGTTTTGGTATAAGTGGTGCTCCATTTTTACAGATATCAGCTCCAGAGATGCCTGCCTTTGCTTCAATATTATGGAACCAGATGGTGCTCGCCTTCTGATGTTCAAACCACCAAAATAAATAAATAAAAAGTTACAAATTAAAAACTCAGCCGCAATAAGTTTACATCCTTTTAAAACCTTGCTCTCTGTTTAATACTTACTGATAGTACAGCGCAGAGGACAGGGAAGCAGGGAAATGACATGCAGGAGATGGTCTGAGGCAGACTCAGGACACTGCAATAGCTTTCAGGATATGGGATGCCAGCTCATCCTGGTGAGCTATAGCAATGGTGGCTTTGACTTCACCCACCTGCTAATCAAAGTGCAACCAATCATGAAGAAAGATGGTTTACCTGACCACAATCTGGAGCCACAGAGAATGTTCTGATTGGTGTAGGAAGATGTCATTGTTATTGTGTGTTTGAGTGTCAGATTTAGCTTTTTCCATTTAATTCATGCACACAATAAAGTGTGCATGAATTAGTCAGAAATCAGAATACATCACTACCATATGTCTGAACAGCTCTAAGATCAGGATTTGATATAGCTGTCTGGGTGCTTTGGGTGTAGGTAGCCAATATCTTCACTGTTAGGAAGACAGTGGGTGACCACCATTGACCCTGTTCATTACCCTCACCAGAGGTGTTATAGAGCACTCCTGTAATATCTCTGTTTATTTTCCAGTTTTGCTCTGTTCATTATTTGCACATCTTAATCTGTTTGGTTTTTTTAGTCCTGCGTTATGGGGTGAGGTGTTTGAGTACTAAGTGAATCCACCAGAACTCTATGCAAGCATATGGAGAAACATGCAAACCCCACCTGCCTTTGAACTGTCCTGCTGTGAGGCAGCAGATCTAACCACAATTTCTATGTAGATATTTGTGGGATTTGTAAACTAGGAAGAATTTTATTCATGTGAAGTAATAATGGGCTGGATTTATACAGCGCTTTTCAAGGCACCCAAAGCGCTTTACACTATTCATTCACACACTGGTGGAGGCAAACTACGGTTGTAGCCACAGCTGCCCTGGGGCAGACTGCCATATCGCACCATCGGCCCCTCTGGGCAACACCAGTAGGCAGTAGGGTAAAGTGTCTTGCCCAAGGACACAACGACCAGGACAGAGACCAGGGATCGAACCGGCGACCTTCCGGTTACAGATGCGCTTCCCAACCCCCTGAGCCACAGTCGCCCCATATTGTGTAGTACAACCTGACTACACAATAAAATGTGCAACAGTGTGTTCCCATATGTTCAAATACAGTGTTTCCAGTCTTCCTGTGTCCAGATTGTTATTTGCCCTTATTTTTGCAACATTTAAGTAATTTTCTACTTTAATTTTTCTAAGAATAGAGTTATTCCTTTGTGCTAATAATTACTAAGCCTGCAAAAATTTGCCATTTTGTCCACTGCTCTAAATGTAGAACACATTAGAGGGGGTAATATGAAACGTCCACTGTGTGTGTGTGTCCTCCGTCAGCTGCTCTCCGTCATTATTTTCTAGTCAACAGACATCTGCCCACTTTGCACACTAACGTGGGGCAGTGGCTGAATGCAGCGCGGGAGAGGGGAGGAGGAGGAGGAGGGGGCGAAGTCTGGATGACGTCAGCGGTGTTTCGTGCACGCGGACAATGAGCTGTGGCGAAGAAGCAGCTGTGTGTACATACAGTAGCTGTATACAGTACATCAGGGCCTGTCAGCCAGGCAGAGCTGCTGTGTGTGTGGCGATGGGGAGGAAATAAAGCGGCTCTTCTACATGTCACCGACGCGGAAAGGTATGTGTGGAACAAACTGTTTCATGTTGCTATGCTCTCGGTTTTATTGTGATATGTATCGGTTATATTTAAAGGATGAGGCGGGGGGGAGCTGCTGGGTTTCCGCACAGTGCGCTTTCTTTCTGCCAGTGCGGATTTGCTGAATAAACCGCTCAGTTTACATCAGGACGTAAATGAGCATACGTTTACCTGTTTAGAGGTATAGATTATTTGCAGGGTCTTTCTATAAACACTGTTACTACCGGGGAAGGCAAACGACAGCAACGCATCATCCATTTGTTTTAAACGAGTCGTGACGCGCGCGCGCTCTTTGCAGGATATGGTGATTATTTATTAATTTCTTCACGGTGATGATGCACAGCAGGCGAGGCGCTCACTGGAAACAGGTGGTGCTCCTCTGCCATGTTTAGAACGGGCACAGATAACTAAATCCCACTCCCGGCGATGATTAAACAAAGCTGGTAGAAATATAAATAAGCCAAGTCCTCGGGCACGTCTTATTATCCAGCATAGAAGTCATGATGATCCACCAACAAGGTCGAGTCTCTCCAGGGTCCAGGGTCTGAATCCATTTTTTCCGTCAACTTTTACTGAAGCTTCAGAGAAATGCAATTTATAATTGTATCTTTCATATGTCATTTGTACAACGTCGGTTAATTTCAAAATAAATAACTTCAGTATAACAACTTCATCTATCCCCCTTTTTTTTCCCAAGTTAGGGTGTAGGGTTGGTGGTTGGAGCCTTTCACAGCAGATGTAAAGTGTAAATGTGGTGTGCACTCTGAACAGAGCACAGGTCTTGATAAATATTGTTTATTAAGTAGTCAACGACCTGCAGTCATTTTCCAAAGAAGCTGAAAATAAGAGTTAGGATTGGGGAAATTATCAGAGGTAAAACCTTAATAGCTGAATATGAGCTAAATTCAACATTTCAACATTATGCACTACACACTGTATATAAATGCCACTTGTTTTGCACATATTCAACTCTGTATATTTTTATATATTTTATTTATTATTATTATTATTATTTTTTTACTATTTAATTTGTAAAATGTGTATACACACACACACACACACACACACACACACACAGGAAAATGTTTAGTATACACATCCAGAAATGCATACACTATTATATATTGTACATATATTTATTAGTTTCAGATGTAGCCATTCTTGTATTTGCTGGTTTGTGTTGTTGTGTTTGCACATTTCTGTTGCTTGTGGGCTCGCACACAAGAATTTCACTCGCATGTGCTGTGCCAGTGTGCCTGCACATGCGATGTGACAATAAAAGTGATTTGATTTTGATTTGATTTGATTAAATTAATTAATTTTTGAAACACTGTATAAAAGTGAAAAAGAACTTACTGCATGTAAAAGTTAAAGATTATGTTTTTTGGTGTTAAGGGGTAGTTTTTGGAGGGTTTTCTTTTTTGGCTGTCATTTTGTACAAATTCAGAGGTTCTCTCACACTATTTTAAAAAAATAGCCAAGTTAAATTTCGATGAAATAAATGTCAGCACAGAACTGGCATATTGTTTGGTTGGTTGTCTTTCAATGATAGATTTTTATTGTCACTTTGCATTCTTGTACAACAAACGTTAAAGAATAAAAAGAATAAAGAGGACATATGAGCTACTAAATTCCCTTCTGCTAAGTTGTTTGAGATGGATAATGCAATTGTGAATAAATAAATAATAAGTGAATAAATTATAAATTCAGAATTCCACTGTATTTTCTTTTATTGCCCACCTCACTGGCTCTACGCTCCAGTATCTGAAAAACCCTGAAGTGATCCACGGTCACTTTCTCATAATAGTTTGGTACATTTTTGTAAATGTCAGGTCCTCCTAAAAAAAGTGCCCAACAATAACATTTAACAACATTCCTAGGACAAAATAACATTTTCACTCCACAGTCATCATGGTAACAAATGAAAAAAAATAGTGTTATCACTCATATTAACCATCAACTTTTTATTACACTCACTCAGAATAGGATTGAAAGGCGATGGAGAAAGTCTATTCCTCACTCTAACACTAATGCATTATTTCGAATATGATTTTATTTTTTAATCAAACTGTATTTATATATATATATATATATATATCTTTCAAAATATTAGTTATTGTCAATACTGGTATAAGGCAACACCCTTACCTTATACTATCATTGCAGACATGTAAAAGTTTGGCTTTATCAAAGCTGTGAAGAAAATGCCGATTTTGTTAAGCGCAGATGTATTCTCTAATGCATTAGAAATACAAGGTGTTATCATATAAGACAGAATATAAGGTGACTAAGGCATTATATGGAGTCAATGGTAAAAAAGAAAAAGTTCAAACCAACGGCCACATCAATACTGATTCAAGTACTTTATTTACCCCTCAGGTAATCTAAGAAAATGGAGGGAGGAAACTTGTAAGTATATCTTTGTGGACATAATTTCACATAAATCAATAAGTTCTCCAAAGATTTTATAAAGTTCTTTCCAAGAGAGGGAGCAGTCACAGCACTGCGCCATTCTTTGTGTCATTGCAGTGGTTACTCCCGAGACTATCTTGATCGCTTCATCCAAAGCCAAGACTCATCTGTGGTAAACAAGTTCCAGCAGAAATACTGGAAAACCAAGCAGACTCTCATCAAGGTCACCGGGAAGAAGGAGGACGAGCATGTGGTCGCCTCAGACGCAGATCTGGATGCCAAGCTGGAGGTGAGCAGGAGTATTAAACGGTTTGGCCTTATAGTTTAAGAGCATGCTCAGTGACAGCCAAGTTTTGGCTCCTGTACTCCTCTGTCACACCACAGAAACATCAAGAAAGCTGAAGGTACCCTCCCTCAGGCAGGCTGCACAGACTAAAATGGCTTTTTGATTTACACTATGCCAGAAATTGCTCGAGGCTTAAATGTTTTATTAGGTTGCTCGACCCCCCTCCCCCTCGTCTGGCATCCATTACTGGAGCGAGGAGAACTTAATTCATGAAATCAATACTTGATAAACATCCAGCATTAATCTAGGCCATGCCCCTGATAAACATCTCAATTTTAGACTGTATATAAAAGATGGGCGGAGCTTCCAGGTCTATAAAGTGAAGTCAGTGGAGAAGCGCATTAAACTTGCAGATTTTTTTTCTAATGGTCAGGTGACTCCTGTGGGCGCAAACAGACTAATGACCCTCAAAAAAAAAAACACGTATTTAATCATTTAGTTAGATTAGTTTATGTTCCTATTTTATATTACCATGCCCAACTAAACATCAGCTGTTCTTTGGGTAAATTTATTTTTATAACCTATTCATTTGGATACCAGTAACAGTTAAAGTTAGGAGGACTGACAGATGTACAGACACAGGCAGCTGTAGCCAACAGCTGTCTGCTACACCTCCACTAATGCAACTCACTGAACCTCTTTTTTTGTCTTTTGAATTATTTTTATTACAAATATGTAAGAAATAATGTGCCGGGTTGTGAGGTGCAGAATGTCCATAACAAATTTGAGTTTCAGTTTTTGAATAGTTTATTTACACCACTGCTGAAAGGTTTGAGGTCAGAATTTCTTGTTTTTTTCTTTTCTTTTGTTTTAAATGCAAACCTATCAAACACATGAATTGGAAAAAATGAATATTTAGGGCAGTAAGGGTTTGAAATAAGATTTCTAATCTGAAAAAACAATTTTGTATTTTAAATTCTGTTTTCAGGTAATTTTAAGAAATTTCACTCTATGCTTCCTCCAACTAGTTTGGTTTGATGGTACAATGGCCATCAATGCTTGGCCACTTGATTATTGACAGGTTACTAGCCGACTGCTTCTTCTCCAGTTTTGCTTGGTATGGAGTCACGATTATTGGCCTGTTGGAAGAAACTGGGGAAAATGGTGCTGCAAAATTAAGTAGTCTTTTTTGTTCAAGGTTCTTTTTATTTTGTAGAACTCTCAGAGTTTCCCACCACAAAGTGTCTCCATAAGAGTTTTCCACCATGCTTGGCATCAAGCACTCCGCCAGCTCATTTTCTCCACATCTCAAAGATGTTTTTGTCTTTTTAATCTGTCTGCTCCTTTCAACTTGCTACAGTTCAACGCCAAATAAAGATCTAAACATCTCAAATATCATGAAAGCAAACGGGATCACAATCCAGTTCCACAGTAAAGACTTAAAATACAAAAAAAAAAAAAAAAACTGCTTCTAATTTCTGCAGGATTTTTTGTGAAAAAAGTAAAGAGTACCAGAGATTTTGATTTGATGGGCATTTGCATACAATACAGTCAAGTTGTAACACCAATGAATCTAGGATTGAGACTGGGGAGTGCTGGCCACTCCATTATAGTCAGAACGTAGCTGTCTGAGTGCTCTCTCTAAATAGTTCTTGCACAGTTTGAATTTGTGGTTTAGGTCTCCTGATGTAAAAAGAAATTGGCTCCAATTGAACAATATCCACAGGCCACAGCACTGACTTTTCTTATTCCAGGGTCCTTTTACCCAGACCTCCAAGATTACCACCACCAGAAGGTGTCATAAAGCTCCAGTGTCTTTCCATTTGTCCCACACCTCACAAATACTCTTTGTGGCCCAAATACCTCCAATCTTCTTCCATCCACGATCTATGTTGTCTATGTATGTTTCATCTCAGCGTTTTCCTTTTCTCAGCCAGACTTGGATATGACTTTCTCCTATGCAACTATGCCAACAAATACAGAAGTAAACCTTTCACTGTTGGAAGAAACTGAGTTTCGCAGGTATTTAGTGAAGCTGCTGGTTAAGATCCCGAGAAGCATCCGTTTCTCAGACAAGAGACTCTGATGGACTTGTCCACTTGCTCAGTTGTGCATTGGCGTGTCCACCTTTTCTTTCTATTGTTGTTGGAGTAATTTTGTGCTGTTCTATGAAGGGAAAAGTATGTACTGTTGTAAGAGAAAAAGTTATTTGGCAATTTCATTAATAGAATAATATTAATTTCTGAGAAGAATAAAGAGTCTGAAAAGACACTTTTCCCTTTTCTATTATTATTTTCCTTGTTTTGACACAATAAATGAACTCAGAAAAGCTGATGCTTTGGAAACTCAACTAGCTAAATTAATTGCATCTTTAATCATCGGAACAGCTTTCAGCTGTGCTAACATAATTGGAAAAGAGATTTTTAAATGATCAATTAGCCTTTTACCATGATAAACTTGCATTAGGTAACACAATGAAACACAGAAGTGTTGTCTGCTGAAAACAGACTTCGGCCTGTGTAGATGGTTCATTTAAAATCATTAGGGATTTATCATTGGCAATTCCATTAATCATTAATCATCAATTACAACGTTTCATTTGACTAGGTGTTTATGCTGATATTGTTTTGTTATGCAGGTCTTCCACTCGATTCAGAGAACATGCATGGAGCTTTTGAAGGTCATTGAGCAGTATCAGAGGAGGATCTGCCGTAAGTTCAAATATAATTGTTAAATCATTTTGAGTACAACGAATCTACTGATTGAGTTTAAGACTTCTAGAATGTCAACCAAAACAAACACATTCTTAAGATATTAATATCCATCCAGAGTGATTTCTCTCTCTTACTGTTCAGTCCTTTCCCAAGAAGAGAATGAGCTGGGTCGTTTCCTGCGCTCCCAGGGCTCTCAGGATAAAACCAGAGCTGGAAAGATCATGCAAGCCACAGGAAAAGCTCTCTGCTTCTCATCACAGCAGAGGTAGGGGACACGGATCAATGTACAGTCTGCCACATCCTTAAAATAAATCACATGCTGGACTAGAAAATAGCTTCAAGTAAAGGTCAGCCAACTGTATCACCCCAAATCCACAAAAAGGATGGAGAGTCATATCAGGAATGTTCATCAGGAGCAATAAAATAGCTGCCCTAACAGAGCAGATGACAGGGTTACTACACAGCATAGGTACTCTCACTCTACTGAAAACAGGGATTTCATTTACGTGTCCGAATCTGTGTGTCAGTCTGACAGTAGTGGTGATAATTATTATTAATATGACTTAGTAAATTATATTGTTTAGATTTTGTAAGATCAGCGGCAGCGTGAACGTCATGTTGACGATTTTGGTTTTGCCAGTATTTCTATTTTTTTTTCCCCCCATTGCTCATCTTTTGATTCTTGAGTTCACCATTTGCATTTCCAAGATCATTTAAAGCTTTTCGTCCTGGAGCTGAGATACTTTTCAGTGCAGCTGAATAAATCAGCAGACTAATCTGCAGCGTAGACAAGACATGACAAATTTTCCACATGATGATCCAAGCCACATGCAGCACCTTAATACGGAGTTTAATACGACACCCTGCAGATTGGCTCTGAGGAACCCGCTGTGCCGTTTGTACCAGGAGGTGGAAACGTTCCGTTATCGTGCCATCTCAGACACGTGGCTGACAGTGAATCGAATGGAGCAGTCAAGGACTGAGTACCGTGGAGCGCTGCTTTGGATGAAGGACGTATCTCAGGAGCTCGACCCAGATACACATAAACAGATGGAGAAATTCAGAAAGGTTTGTTTTGTTCTTTTCAGAGCACAGCAATGAAGAGATTAACAATCTTTTTCATAGCAGAAAGAAAAGCTTACATACTAGCACAAATAATGCCTGCATTCTCTTTAGTTTTGCCCATCTCAGGGCTCAGGCATACGTGATAGTTCAAAGTGACACTTCAGGGTTTAAGCTGCACCTCCTGTGACAATTCATAATGTCTATATACCAGTAAGTCGCAACTGCATATAATCCAATTAATTGTTCTTTTGTTAATTTAATGGGTACTTCTCAGACTGCAACCCCACTGTTGATATGATGAAGTGCTGCTCCCGCCTAGAGCAACATAAAAACAGTAATATCAGAGCCCTGCCAACGCAGTCTGTGGGAAATTGGCAAAAATATTATGACTTCCACAAATTCAATTTCTTCCTTTGCCGCAGGGCCTGCAGCAATCATTAATTAATCTGTCAATTTTTTTTGATTAAATGTTTAGTCTTAAAAATAAATGTCAGAAACACTGGAAAATGTCCATCATCAGCTTATAGTGCTTCGTCTGGTTCATATTTATATTCTGTTTTAGTGGGACAACAGTTTAAAACCCTAAAACATGTAGTTATTTCAACATGGTCTACAAATGCCATTTTACTAATCAATTCAGCATTAACAACACAACAGACCAAAAAGCAAGAAAACATGTTATAAAACCTGACACCAGAGGGCAGAACATACCCATAGATGGTGGTCCGCCTGCAAGAACCCAGCACTTTTTACAGTTACGTGAACAAGAACTCGACTGTTTGCATTTTCCTTGTGTGTCATATAATACTAGGTGGGGAGCATTTTACATATATTCTCTCTCAGGTTCAGGCTCAGGTGCGCACAACCAAAACGAGCTTTGACAAACTGAAGAATGACGTCTGCCAGAAAGTGGACCTGCTGGGAGCGAGCCGCTGCAACCTCCTCTCTCACGTCTTAACCACATATCAGGTACGCCTCACAAGTCCCAGCTGTCTGCGTACACTCCACCGAGCTTAAATATGGTGTTTTCAATGGCTCTGCCACATGTGGCTTAGTCAGCAGGTCTAAACTATCACCCGCTGGGGTGAATTACTACTTTTACCTTGAGCAGCTGAGCGTGTAACTTGTTTCTTGTGTGCGTGTCTTAGACAACACTTTTGCACTTCTGGGAGAAAACATCCCACACCATGGCAGCCATCCATGAGAGCTTCAAGGGCTGTCAGCATTATGAGTTCTCTACAATTAAGGTCTGAAAGAGTCTCAGTAATAACAGTACTAAATGCTGACACTGGAGACATGTAATGACAATAAGCGATGATTTTGTTCCAATTATTGTTCCAGACTTTACAAGACCCTGTGGACAAACTGGCTAAAAAGAAGGGGAAAAATAAAGTCAAGGCAGAAACAGAAGAAGCAAAGAAAGAAGAAACCACAGACGACCAGTGAGCTTCAAGAAATATCTATTGTTATGCAAGAAAACCAAACGCGTACGAAAAACAGTGAAAATGTCGAGTACATGTATGGGCAATGTTCAGTCTGAACAGAGACAAAGAATTTCTGCAAGCCAGCTGTAGGTCAGCCTGACTCATCCCCGAGGCATCAACTAAGGCTGTTTTCTTAAAGCCACTGGTATGTCTCGTTTACGCAGACTGTTTCCTTAGGCGGCGGTGTGTGATGCAACAGGTTATGGCATTAGTGTGAAATGGGTGTAACTCCAAGCCCATCAGGATTATGGTTGTGAATGGGTGTACTTTAACCTAAACCACAATTATTCCCTAACCTAACCAAGCAGTTTTTAGGTCCTACACCCAACCAGCAAAAAACAAAACAAGCTACCACGCCATGACTTCCTAGCTGACAGCGCCATGGATTCAACATCCTAACACATACTTTTAGGTCTCTAAAAACAGAGTCAATGTCTCCTGATTGGTGCCAATGACAAAAGGACAGGTAGCACCTGAGAAAAACTGATCTATTGAAGGCCCACTGGGATGAGGACACACTGTGTATGTCACCTATGAACAAAATGCTATAAGCTTAATTTCTGTTTCTTTACAGACTCATCTCTCTTGTAAATGAAAACACCAGCGACAAGGCGAGAGAAGGTAAAAGATGTAAAACTTGAAGATTTAATTGTGTTTTTAAATTGCATTTTAGGTTGAAAATAATAACTGACTTCATTGTTAAATAATCTGATTATATGGAAAATAACAAAACTAAGAACAAATGGGACCTATTATCAATTCTGGCACCAATTTTTCTACAGTTCAGGGTTACAGCAAGGATGGAGCACTTGTTAGAAGCAGAGGGTGACCTGAAGGCCCAGCGTAAAGATGTAGTGCAAGATGAGCAAGGATTATTTTGAACTGTGAATCATGCAAAGCCACATCAGTACAGTCAGTGAATTCAAATGTGGAGGTGGAAATAAGTGTAAATGGTCCCCTCAGTGATTTGAGTCCATAGTGAATGGCAAAGCAAACTAAGGAAAGGAAAGCTGTCTTGAATCTAGATAATTATAATTAAAATTAATGTGAAAATTTAAACACTGTGTGGGGGAAAAAAAGAAAAAGAAAAAAAAAGAAGATAAAATCGTCCAAACATTTTTAAATTAACACTTTTTGTTGCTTCCCAGAGTCGGAGGGAGAGGAGACAGACAGCATGGCCTTACTGAATGAGATCCTGGGAGGTTTGTCTGTGGATGAGGGGGATTTTTCTCAGGAGTGGACAGAAGTGTTTGGAGAGACTGAGGAAGGAACAAGTGCTGCATCCACCAGACCAACAGAGGCCCAGGACAAGGAAAACTTCTTTCTACCATCACAGCTTTTGGACCAGAGTTTGAATAATCTGCAGTCTTCCATCTCAGGTCAGTGTGTGTGTGTGTGTGTGTGTGTGTGTGTGTGTGTGTGTGTGTGTGTGTGTAGTGTGCTACTATACAAGAGTGAACCAGAAAATTGGTAAGTTGGTCCAAGGAAGCTCTTTAGTAATCAAAAGAATAGACCATTTGGATTTTGCACCATTAGACCGATTCTCTCACCATGACCACCATGCAGAACCTGGAAAAATTAGCCACCATTAACCACCAATTAGCCATAATTTATTTTAATTACACATTAAGGAGAGATGCATATTCCTAAAAACTAATAAACAGTTTTTCTTTGAATCAGTGCATTAGCAAAATCACCAAAAGGCAGAGTTAAAATGAGCTGCTTTTTCCTCCCCAATGGTTTCCACACAGGCAAAAGAGTGGCTTTAAAAGGATTTATCAAATCCACATCTGTCAAAGTAATAGTAGAAGGCTGTTAAAATACAGCAATTAGATTTCCTTACCCGTAGGTAATTGCCAACTACTTTCAATCTCCTCTTGGCTTGGATTCTCATCTGGTATTGTTAACTTGGTTTTGTGAATTTCCAGCTTTAAAGGTTGCAAGCTGCACACTTCTATAAAACTGCTTATAGTTTGACTGCATTTCCGAGGCACATATAAGAATCCGGCAATTCAGTGTTAATCATTAAAGTGCAATAGGTCAGACAAAATGATTTAGTGAGTGATTTACTGTAGCATGACTGAGATTTAACTCATGAGTCACAGCACATTACTGTGGGAATATTCCCACAATCCCAAAACAATCATTGAGACAGAAAAGTCCTATAAAGATATGCAAGATGGGCGAGGTCAAGGAGAAACAAATGATATCAAGAGAGACAAACTTGTGAGTGACTTTTGGAAATGTACTGAGGCCTCAGTCTCTTCCTATGAAAAGCCGTTAAACATGCATTTTCTACTTTTAACTGGTACGACAGATTGAACCCCAAATTAACGGAACACGAAACTGTAAACACCAACAATAATTAGACCCAGCGTTGGTAGAAATATAAAATCGTTATAAAGCAAATGAGCAGTAGTCAATCTGTGCAAACAGAAGTGCTGCAGGGGCTGACTTGAAATGCAAAACTGCTTCTTACAGTTTACAGGGAAACAGAGCATGCCTCTTTTCTTTTTCTCCTCTCAAATGTTGGCATGAGGCTTATCACACACACACTTAATATGGCATACATATCAAATTAGGCCTTCAGTAAATTTTGTGCATCTGCAGAGTGACTTCCAAAGCACAAGCCCATTGAAAGCTGTCTGTCTCCACTGCAGAGCTAACATCAGAGCTCTTTTGCAGTCATATTCAGAGTGCATGATCAGGCTGTGAAACTGGTAGAAATGTGGAAAAAAATCCTTTATTTTGCTTCTAAACATGGTTACTTGTTCTTATTATTAAATACTGCATGCTGTAACTAGCACTCATTCTCAAGGCTTGTAAAACAAGTTGCTGTGGGTTATCTGTAAGATTATGGCATGACCTTGACAACCTTGTACTAAACAGAAAGCATTTTTAGGGGATTTTGGTTAAAGGTCACTGTTTAAATTAAAAATTGCACAGGATCAGCAGCCAAACTGTATTTAAAGAAAACACAAAGTTTGATGAATTTTGCCTATGATAAAGGTTTTAAGTTGTACTTTTACCAACATCCTTGTTATTGCTGGACTCTGCCATAGGTTAAAATTCAGTACGTCTCTCTTGTCTTCTAGAATAGAATAGCCCTTTATTGTCATTGTGTACAATGACAGTAAAGGGCTATTATATTCTAGAGCATGTTGGATTGAAGCAATAGTGGTGAAAGAGGTCAGCCCTTCAAGAGGCAGACAAGCCAACAGAAAGCAGAGCAGACTGATCCAAAAGAAGTCACAGAACTCCGGATGGAGTCCAAACTGGCAAATCAAAACTAAAACGGCTCATCTTCAAAGGAAGGAGAAAAAAAAATCCAAATATTCCCAAGAGCCAAGCAATTTCAGATCCAGGCAGTAGGACTTAAAAGGCAAGGTCAGGGTGCAACTGTAAAATCTACGAAGTACTTCAGCTTATTCAAAAGTTCTGCTGAAGGTGAAACAACAATACACAATTAAAAACAAATTCTCCATTTGGTTAAGTAAGAAATGTACAGCACACTTCCCCGTTCTCTCCAGAGCCATGAAGTGCTGCTACATGTTGCATTTTCAAGACACGGAAAAGAATGGAAACCAAATAAATATGTCTGAAACAAGACGATTTCTGTTTTGTATTCACAAAATGTTTGCAATGCAGTAAATGTTTTGATTTTCTGTGGGACGAGTCATCAGCTGTGTGCGATGGAGTGTAATGACTCGTGTTGGATCGTGCTTTTGCACAGTAACAGTTTCCTAGTGAGTAACCCGAATCTATGCTTCCTCTTCAGATTGGGCCCCACATTCTGCCACTCAAGCAACTGAGCACTCATCTGAAGCCAAACAGAGCACTCCAAAGCCAGCAGAGAGAGGTAGGCCTGGGCAATATAAGTCAAGACATTAGAAAGACATTAGAAAATAAGAATGAAATGGATAAACTAGAAAGCCAACGCCAAACCGTCACGCTGACTTTTCTTAGTGATATTTACCTCGTCAAATCTTTTTACAGAGGCAGAAGGGACATCCAAAGATCTCTCAGCGTGGTTCAACCTGTTTGCCGACTTGGACCCCCTCTCCAATCCCGACGCGATCGGCAAAACCAACACAGAGCACGAACTTCACAATGCATAGTTGTTCTTCTGCATCACATTTTACCCTTGTAAGGGGTACAGTAAAATAAGTTTAAAAACAGAAAACACACAAAAAAAAGAAGCCTGATCTGACTTGCAGAGGCCTCATGCAAGAATAATTTGTGCAGTTTCATATTTTCTTTCTAAAGTGGAACATGACAGGGTGTCTCAGGTAGACAGGCAGATTGTCTAGTTTCCTTAACCTCCTAGGACCTGGCGTCCACATATGTGGACATCACATTTTGGGTTATTTAGACCTAAATACTCAATTTTGCTCTACAAGCGCCTGATACCCACTTACGAGGACATTATACTGCTACTGTTTTATCAAAGTTTTAAACAAATATCCTCATATGCGGCTCTTATTTTTTCTTAAAAACAAAAATAAGGTAAAAAAAAATAAAAATAAAAAAATCTGGTAATTCTTTGTTTTTACATTCATTGGGCCCCAACACGCCCAAATATCAAAGAAAAATTAAAAATGCATGTTGTGGAAGAGCTCGGGTCTTAGGAGGTTAATATGAATTAGTAACCATTTAAAAAAAATATTTAACAAAAATTTACTTCACTAATTCACTGTGGCATCACTTGCAAATTTACCATGTTTCCTGGTTGCATGTATCGGCATATTATGACTACGTAGTTCTTAAATTCAGTTTACTGAGAAAGCTCACTCCAAAAGCTGACTCAAGGCGTCCACGGTCACTTACTGTTGAATAGCCTGTGAGGACAGGCCGCTGACAAATATAGTAGTAATATTTTGCCTAACAACCTTTTGGGGTTTTTCCATGGAAAATAAAAGCCATCCGCACAATGAGCATGACAGACAGCCCATTTTGGAGCCACGCAAGAGGTGTTTTCAACTTAATCTTAGAAGGAAATACGACTAGAGACTGATTTAGAAGAACACCACAAATGTTCTTGCATAATGCCCAGTGTCATAACTGAACAACTAAAATAGGATATGTATGATTATAACTTCAGGAAGATGAGGTTTCTTTTAAAATTGAAAATTAAAATATTTTTAGAGAAAAAGTTGATACGAGGCCAAACTACAAGGCCATAACATAAAAATGTTTTTAATAACTACAACAATATTGTGGTTTTATTTTGTTAAATAATTGCCAGTTTAAATAATGAGCTCAGAATGTGTGTAGATCTATGTTAGCCCTGCAAAAAGCCTACATAAGTGTATAGAAAGGTTGAGATATCCCTAATATGGCTCTCAGGCACACAGCACTGGCTGCGAGCGCTGAATCACCAACTGTTAAACCCTTCTCTTTGCAAATGGCCACCAATCAGGAAAAATCTGGCTTAAAGCTAAAGTTGAATGGCTTGTGTTCAGACAGTAGCTGACCTGAAGGACTGCACCAAGGACCGTTATACATAAGAAATACTCTGAGTGCTAAGCTAGTCCAAAGTTAAAAATATGGAAGTGGCGATGAGCACAAGTCCCTTTAAATCAGGCTGTAACCACAAATGAGCAGATTTATTTCATGTTGGCAGTACTACGCTTCTGTCAGAGCCCCATGAACTATTACCAGCTTTGTCATGAAAGAAAAATGTAAACATTAAATTATTTTAGCAGGGATACCTCAGTACGAGTTTGGAACAAAACGCCTTTAACAGTAGCTGCCTTGGAAATCTCTCTCATAGCATTCATGCTTCATTTCCAGTTCTCATTACTGAAGATGTCAAACTACTGCGTGAGATGCACAAGAGGAAAGAAGGCAAATATGACAAAGATAACAGTTTGTTTACAGAGCAGTGGAACATGTTGACTGGAGGAATTTTAATGCAGTTAAACAGAATTATTTAAACAAACTGAAGCATAATTGCCTGGCATTGATCTATTCAGCAGTGCAAGAATTTAAACTAAACTCCTTTCTCACCACATCTGAAGGTGGAATTTCATCCATGTAATCCAAGTCGTTTCTTTGATCAGACACAAGCTTGACTTTTTTTGTAAGGACTGATGATTTGTTTGCAAAATACAGTATATGTGATCTCCTTTTAAGTATAATCCAGAAGTGTGTTGATTTAAAACACATCAGTCATTTATTACTGCATGTTGCATGCCTTCTTTTATGTTAAGCAGTAAACGTGATTCAGTGAACTACATGTTTATAGTGATGTGACATTTTTCCACGTTCCTGTATTTACTTAGTGGTTACTGGTTTTTACGGGCATTATACGCTGCGTGAGTGCATTATTAGAGCCAAAAAAAGAGGAAACTTTAAGAATCGTGTAAATACAGTCTTATTCTGACTTTAGTGACAATGCTGCATAAACTGACTACATATCTGAGTAAATGCCTTAATCAAATCACACGTTAACACAGAGTTATAACCCAGTGACATTTTTTTGTTGCTTTGTTTCATATTCATGCCATATTTATTATTCACTCATAACCAAATACAGCAATTGCCTTACCTTAAATCCTATTTGCATATAAAATCATGCTTATGAATACTAATTATAAGGTTTTTTTCCCCCCAGGTCATAGATAAACATAATGTATATCAATCCAAAGAGACTTTTTGGGGCTTTCTTTTTTCCTTTATTGAAAAACACACAAGATCTACATAAAAACGTGTAATACACAGAACTGAATCATCGTTGCCTAACACGGCAATCATTTCTGAACGGCACAGTGTGCTTGTGAATATAATCAGAATTAGTATGATTAAAAGTATTGGAGCTGCAAGCAGAGCAAAGCACTTCAACTGCATTTGTTGCTGAATGTGCTGCACATGTTCTTATTTGTGTTTGTGCGTGAGTGGCAAAACGGACCAAAGCCAAAGTCATGTTTTTTTTGTTTTTTTAAATTATGTTATGATAATACAAACTTTGCAAAGTAACATCAGGCCACATCTGGCTGCATCTGTATATTGAGATAAACTGTGTTACACTTTTTTTCGTCCTTAGTGTAGCTTTACTTCAAGCTAAAATCGAAATTGCACTCTTTTCTGATTGCTTTAACTTTACAAATTGGTCTAAAATAAAAATAGTGATTATCATTTTGTTTCCATTTTAATGATTAGCACTTACGTTTATGTAGTTGCTGAGCTCTTTATTAACACAAATGAAATGCAAATAACATCCTGCTTCTTTGTGCTCCAGTAACACTGTATGATAGCAATTGTTAAGAACGGGTAAACTAACAGTTAACCTTCAGGCAACAGATATTTACTGTTAGCAAACAATGAAATGAGACTTGATTTTGAAAGCCAGGTACAACTTTAGAGTACAGGTGATGTTCATAAATATAAATTGTGCTTTACTTTAAAGCATGTATGGAGAGGTAGTGGACCTTGGTGCTTCCTTTCTCACAACTTCTTTTCTTCTTTAATTTTTGGGGGCAGCTTTAAGCACCAAAAAACTACTTGTTTAGGTCCAAGAAAGAAAAAAAAATAAAATAAAATTGTGGCTTAGATGGAGCTCTATCTCACCATCTTTGTCACAAATGTGGCCAAACTAATGACAAACTGCTTTATTACTAATGACTACAAACATTTGTTATCATGTCCTTGTTTGTTAACAGTAAACTACTTACTAAAGCTTAGTTAACCATCAGTTTACCATTTATCCCAGTTTGTTAAGTTATTACTTTGTGTCCCAAAACACATGAAAGGCCTCTCATCGTAATATCCTTTGGTACATATTTATCAAAAGGGCTGAAACAAATGCCATAATTGTCAGCATCTTACTTTCGCAGGGTCTAGCTTATGTCACTCGTTCCTTTTGCATGAGTTCTCACAGTTGATCAATTCAACAGCGGTCTCTGGAATGTGTCATAGCACCTGAAATTCTAACCTGAACAGGTTAACGCGCAAAGCATCCGTCACAAGGTGTGACATCAATCAGTTGATTCAGTCTGTATTAGCCTCCCTCTCTCCAGAAACTAAAAAAATAATAATGAAACATTTCTGCAAAAGACTGGAATGTCTTTCTGAAGAACAAAGTCAAACACTGGGCAAAGGCAACATAATCCGAGAGAGTACATTCCACATGACCTGAGTTATTGTTCTTGGTAGTGTGGGGCAATAAAACGAGGAAACGGAGGAGCCGTGTGCTTTTTGATTGGTCAGTTAATTGCTGATTAAACAGCTGATGTTTGCATTTTAGCTTACCAAGTTTTATTAGTGATCAAACTAGGAATGCAGGTTTCAGTCTCGTCTGGTGAGCCTCTCAGGTGAAGCCTGCACTTAAGTGACTGCTGGTTTCATTTAAGACTGTGTGCTACGAATACATTCAAATAAGTAACAGGAGGGAAAAGGGGCAAAGTATTCTGACATCCGGGTATCTTAAAAATATGAAACATAAATGCACTTTGAAATGTTAGCTTGCTGAACACTGAACAGCTAATAAGCTTGTTAGATAATGTTAATACAATATGTTTTTCTTGACATCGCTGTGTTTTGTGAGACTTTTGGATTTTTTTTTTCCTTTTTTTTTAAATTTTAAACTGCTGACACTAAGTAACACAGTCATTCCAGCAGTCGTTTCTACTATTGTAGAAAATAAAAAGCAACGCTATTTCTGTTACGGGAAGTGTTATAGTACAGAGGAGGCTAGGCTACGTTAGTGATGGGTGAAGAGAGAGGCTCTGCCCAAGGTTAGCAATAATGCCCGAACCATCAGACTTAACTGACAGTGGGACTAACACTAGAATCAAGTAGAGATTCTTGTGCAGCAGGACGCTGGTACCATTATCCTCCTAAGTATTTCTAGACCTTGAGCACTCCCTGCTGGCTAACATTAGGATTATCGGAGTGCAATTTTTTTTCCTTTTCTTCTGTTAGACCATACCTGACTAGTTGCAATATTTTAGCTGTAGTTGGTTTGGTCGAGGATACCTGAGGACTAGCTGGTAAGGAGTACTTGTGCTGAGCTGTCTTTCCCCACATCTGCGTCGGGGCTCTGACTGACTGTGCTGTTGTCTGAGTTTACACCGCCACTCGAGTCGGTGCTTCTGTCTGTGGAGGACGAAAAGGTAGCTAGTGGTACCGTGGGCATACTCGGGGTGACCTGTGATCCAGAGCTGCTGTTGCCATGGAAACCAGGGTTGATGGACGTGCAAGAAGGAGAGACCGGGGAGAAAAGGGAGGAGCAGAAAAGTTTAACTGGGCAGAAGGCCGAGCCCCTGGGAATGAAGTTCACCTTGTTTTTGTCAGGGCACGAGAACAGAGGGAAGCCCTTTGACTTGCCAGACCTGAAGAGAACAGAAGTGGTACTCAGTTACTTGGCTTGATATCTTTTTATAAAACTGTATCTGATTAACTGCTAGTTACTGATCCTAGACAGCCATGTTGCTCTCATCCCTACCACCCACAATGCAGATAGGCTTGTCTTTCTTGTTTTAATTCAAGAAAGCATAAAAATAATGTAACTGAATTTCAAACAAATACAGTTTAATTGTGTAGCAGTAACTGCCAGATATAAGGCTATGAGGGTATGTCTAAAAACAAACCCAAGAGGAAGACCAATAAATACTCACACCAGCTCATCAAAGACTTTGACCTTCTCGCAGCCTTCTGGAGGTTCCCGTTTGAACATGTAGCTGTTGTTAGGTTTGGGCGATGTGGCAAACTTGGGGAGAGGAGAACTGCACAAATTGTCTGAAAATACAATAAAAACAATAAATAAATTTAAAAAAATGAAACCCGTTTTGTGCTTTTTCTTTTTGGAAAATGATAATGAGACAAATGCATGAAATGTACATTTTATATGTTGGCTGCAAATTTTGAGGAGCTGCCGGAAAAAGCGCAGTAGTGCGTCCTCAGCACAAAGCGTTTGTGGAATCATAGTTTCTTTATTTGTGATTTTTGTGGACACCAAAAGAGGATAAACTTAGTAAGCTTATCATGGAATTCTTTGGAAACAGACTCTAGAGGGGCAGATTAGAAACAAACAAGACTGATAAAGCACATCTTTCTTTTTCCAATGTTGTCTTCCTGCCTATCAAAAACAAAAAACAAACAACACACAACATACAACAAAACTCTGATTTTTAAATTTTGTTGCCGTCATTAAGAACTCATTTTAGAGGTGTGTAAAAGTTTAGTAAGGGCTCCTCCTTAGCAGTATCAAGAAACTTGAACCAGACTTCAGACCTGGTTAAGTGAACTGCGCCTGTTTCACATCTCTGATTTAAAAAAAGAAAAGAAAAACACTTCGCATCACATGCATGAAAGTGACGTCACTGGAGGCTTGTTTTGTTGACAGGCTGGTTCACCCACAGTCTCTAAAGGTGAGATACTGCAGGTCCTTCCTGCTGCAGGCAGACTAAGCAATTAACTCTCTGCTCTCAGTACAGTCTCTCAGCAGATTAAACACCAACATTGGTATCGTCACTCTTGTGCAATATTATGTACAACACACACACACACGCACGCACACACGCACGCACGCACGCACACACGCACGCACGCACGCACGCACGCACGCACGCACACCTTCTTCGGCTTATCAAATTTAGGCCTGCCGAGCGCTGGAGCCTATCCCAGCCTTCAACCCAGCCCTGCTCCTTTGTATAAGCCCAGCAAAATGACCTGGATCAGGCTAGTCATGTGCATAACGTTGACCAAACTATCAGAAACAGACTCCATGAGGGTGGCATAGAGTCTAGATATCCTTTACTCAGCATATTCATCAGATTTCACACATTTGCCTCAAACCACAAAGGTTTATATAAGCTTTGAATATTGCAAACATGCTACACCTGTTCACTAGTGAAGACACACCTTTGTCAATTTCCTCTGCATAACAGGGGCTCCCATCAGGTGAGTGCAGGTGATCAGAGCTGCAGGGACGGGGCGATGGGCTGGATTCACCACTCGAAGGAGCCTGTGTGTCTGTGTCACGTGTGTCCCCGCTGCTGCTGTAACGATGTGGAGGGAAGGGGGCACGGCGGCCATCTACCACATCCATTGTCTGCGAGGTCAGAATGCATAAGAGGTGGTGAGAAGCCAAGCGGTTACACACATGAATCCTAATATGAAGACAAACTCATAACCTCAATCTTTTCCCCAACACCCTCAAAACCATATGGAAACTGCTGAAGCCACCCAATGCACCCACCTGCTAACTCCCCGAATGAAATAATTCTAGGTGAAAAGTGCCAGCTAAAATGCCCTGAATCTAAAACTTAAAAAGGCCTCTGGTGTATTTGTCTGGGTGTTTAAAGGGCAATTGGAGAAGCAAACACCACAGCAGATGGTAGTACTTGACAGCAGATGAACAGTGTGATGTGCAGAGCGTTCTGCTTTGGCACAGCTGATTCAAAAGGGAGACCAGGAAAAAAAAAAAAAATGCTCTGTGCTCAGCAGGCTGTAAATCTGTGGTGTGTGTGTGAGACCTTCTAAGAGTAGAGCTTTACAGACCTGCCAAA
Organism: Haplochromis burtoni; assembly: GCF_018398535.1. Taxonomy (NCBI): domain Eukaryota; kingdom Metazoa; phylum Chordata; class Actinopteri; order Cichliformes; family Cichlidae; genus Haplochromis; species Haplochromis burtoni. The sequence goes on from NW_024582712.1 coordinate 470,447, forward strand.
GTTTACTAGCCTGCACCAGAGGAGATTTAAGGCCTCCTTTCCTATGAGCGATTTATTTCAGAGTGAGTGAGAATGTGTGTGTCTGGCTGCATGGTGCTGAAGTGACTTTACAAGCCTGTGCACGTGTAATGAATTTTAAGCATAGCCTAAAAGTTGTTTAAATCACAGGTATACAATAGTCGTGCATACAAATGGTGAAGTCTGCCTTTGCATTTGGTGCATTCCTTACATGGTCAACGTTTATTTATCTGGTTTAAGATTAAATTCTAGAGCTCATCTTTGCAATTATGACTTTTAAAACATGTTAAAATCGTATCTAAATATTGCGTTTACACAATGACTGCTTGTTATATGTAATCGAGCAGGGTTTGCATGATGCATAAAAAAAATGTACTCTATGCAAATTAATTCATTATAATGTAAACACAAAGGTTATTTTATGTTAAACAGTAACACTGAATATAAACTACATGAACAACACTGACTCACAATGACCCTTGTAAAAGTGTGATGCAAGTGTGTAGGAGTTGCAGTTGACAGGGCTGGTGTGACGTAGAGTCTCAGCACAGCTTATGTTTGATCATGAGCTGTTAAAACATCTCATGATCAACATCTCACAATTACATGCTGGTAAAGTCACCTGCACTCACTGATTAAAAGACATCTTCATTACTGTAGGACAAACAAACAGGTTTCAGTTGTAAGCCGTTTCTGTGATGATAAAGATAAGTTCTTCATACCACAACAGTATTTACTTGGCATGTTCATGGTGATTAATTTACTTGTGTCTTAAACTGGAGACAGAGAGACAACCCCCAAACAATCTGAGAACTCTCTAAAACAGATAAAAATGAGCTCAATTAAATGCTGTACATAAAAATATTGCATGTGTATTAAGAGTCATGTGAATCTGTTAATCACTTTTGTATCCTTAATGTCTCTGAAATATAGGGCACTAGACAACATACACACCTGCTGTCAGATTGAGTTATGGAGTCTGAATTTAATTTTTTAATAATTGAGCTGTTTTAATAAAAACTATGCTGTGCTTTTTATTATTTTCATGTAAAATGACGCCACAGAAGTGAACTTCGAGGTGACAGCTGATGTCAAATCTCTAATACAGTTTAGCTGACTTCTTTACACGACTACAAATCTCACCGAATGTGTATCAGAAGCAGAGCGAGTAGTTGGCATGGGGCCTTTTATTGTGAAAATTAACTAGATTCCTGTCCCCTCCAAATCGTCTGTGTGCAGCTTGATGCAGCTTCCATAAAAACTAAATCTAGCGCTATATTATCTCTGTGGAGCAAAGGAACACTTCTGGGACATTTCTAAAATACTATGGTGCGTCTGATGAAACTGCAAGCATTGTCCTGTGAGGGTGCAATAAGTGCCAGCACCCACATCTGAGCTGGAATCCAAAGCAGCCACACCAAGTGTATTTCCAGGGTTACCCACATAAACTTCGCTTTAGATATAATAAAGGCCACCGCAGTACACGAGTGCAATCGTCTCACTGGTAAACAATGCCATCATTTTGAAAGTTCATTTGCAATTGAACCACTAGACCCAACCCTTCCTGTCTTGTGTCTCCCCATCGGCAGGTAGACCAGGCTGCTGTGATATGATGACTATCAATATCAATAAACTGACTTTCTAGAAAGGTTGGATGGACTCCAGCTTTACCTTCCTGTTCTGCAGCTGTAAGCAGTACTCCTTGTTCTGCTCTTTGGCTAATTCATGTGCCACTACTTGGAGGCTGTAGAGCAGCGGTCCCCAACCTTTTTTGCGCCATGGACCAGTTTAATGTCTGACAATATTTTCATGGACCAGCTGTGTCGCAGATAAATACAACAAAATAAAACTGGACAAAACTGTGGTATTTTGTAAATAATATTATTATTATTATTATTATTATTATTATTATTATTATTATTATTATTATTATTATTATTATTATTATTATTACTACTACAATAATAATAAACACAAATTCACAGTGTAATTGTGTAACTTTATTAGCAGCGTCCTCCTGAAATGCACCAACAACATCGAGAGTAACATCCTCCTCTCTGCCCCTTATTGCTCTGGGCGCTATGGTAACCCGTAAATATTTCTTTCAAAATAAGACACAAATACAACACAGGAAAAGACCCAGGGAAACCAAGTTAACAATAAAAACCCTGAAAACCATAAATTTCACACCCGAGCCTCAACTCTTGCAGCCCGGTACCGGTCCGTGGCCCGGGGGTTGGGGACCACTGCTGTAGAGCAAAACAAGGACTACAGTCAGCAGCTGCGTTCCAGTATGGTTAGGTTAGAGCCTATGCGTGGGATGATGGAAAGGCAGGAGATTAGACTTTGTAAGTCACAAAGTTTACAATTTAAATATGTGCAAAGAAGCACCTTATAAACAGCCCAGCCCACTTTTTAGTCCACTGGAATGCTTCATTTTAAAGTCTGTATGGCATTAATCTGACATTTTATCCAGCTGTTGAATGATAAGATTTCACAGCATCTGCAGGTATGCAGTTCAACAAGCGCTCCAAATCATGTTGAAACATAGCTTGACCCATCACAGGTATGGGCACACACCCTACCTGTATCCCCTGCTCCAAGTCCTCTCTGATAAACACATTTTCTAGCTCATGGTTGATGCCCTCCACACTGCTCGGCACTCTGCATATGAGGGATTTTATCACAGGCATCGTGGTCGAAGTTGAAGTTGCCTTATACTGAAATGAGAAAAAAAAAAGACAAAAAAGGAGAAAACATGAACATTATGTACATGTCAAAAAGAAGAAGAAGAAAAAGAAAAAAAAGCTTTGTATACTAAAACACTTTACTTGTCACATATCAAACTGAATTTGTCTTGGAATTGTGGGTGTAGACATTCAGTTTGTAGTTTACATTTAAGCATATCATGGTTTATGGAAATGTTCCTACAGCAGTTGCAGTGCTGAGCATCTGTTAATGAATGAACTGCAGCCAGTGGAGAAAGGGACATGCCCAGACACAGTTCTCCTCTGCTGTCTCCCTTTTACTTTTGATACAACTGGTCACAGAGGAGATTCATTAACTAGTAGTGATGGGATTTCCGGCTCTTTTTAGAGAACCGGCTCTTTCGGCTCGGCCACTAAAAAGAGCCGGCTCTTTCGGCTCCGAACCGGCTCTTCAGGTTGTTTTGTTGCTTTAATTAATTTATTATTAACAACAATATAAAATTATGCACAAAAGGAATTACTAATGTAAAAAAAAAGTGGTTTTATTTATATATGTTTATATATAAATATATAGGTGGCCCCTAGAGACAAAGCACGTACAAACTCCAAAACACATTTCTAGCATTAACTGAACTTCCAAAACAGAGCTACCTAGATCACTTAAATTACACAATTGAAAGCATATGTGTATTGTTTGTGTATTTATACACAAGCACTCATATATATTCAAATAATTTTAAAAAAGTTCATTTACCTGTTACTACCACACACCAAATCCGGTGGTTGGTACTTGCTGGCTTGTGTAGCCACTAGGTAACAAAAGCTCAACACTGCCTAGCATCCTGGAGCACTTCTGTTGTCTTTTGTAGCTGTCGTCTTTGTCTCTAGGGCCACCGTAAATATACTTTTATTTATTCACTCCACATAAAATGTAATAAATAAATCATATAATCAAAAAACAACTATTCACATTTCAACTTTTAACTATTTAAATTTTCAGCTTTTTCCTTTTAAACAAATTTAAAGTGAAACAACACAAAACACTGCAAATCACAACACAATTAAATATAAATTAAAATATGAAAACAAAAAGAAGATGCACATTCTCTGTCATATGGGCCTGCATGAATAAACTTTCTGAATCCTTTATCATCTGCAACTGAAAATAGTTGTGGATGATTACTATACCTTTCTAATGTGACGTTGTTGTCCCTGGCTCTCTCTCTCTCCCTCCGCTCTGTTCCTGTGCTACTGTGTAACTACCGCCCCTCCCCCCTCTTCCCAGCACAAAGCACAAGGCTCGCGTGCGAGTAAGGGGAAAAAAGTGCGAGAGAGAGGGTGAGAGAAAGAAAAAAAAAAAAAAAAACCCACGCTCGCGATAAGGAGCCGGCTCGCGTCGTTCACGTCAAAGATCCGGCTCTAAGAGCCATTTCGTTCACGACCGACACATCACTAATAACTAGGCCTCCTCAGTAAGAGTCAGAGCAACATTGATCATAAAGGTATCATTAAGATGAAACATTGCCTTCACAAAGTCTAAATCTTTCTCAAATCATTTTAATCAATACCTACTCCCTAAAACAGCTCGCCTGGACCCAAAATTGTAACTTCATAATGGTCATTTTATACATTACTTTAAGTTGACATACAACCAAGTTAATCATTTAATCCTGTTAACCGACTAATGTAGAAAACAACCTTGCTCTTTTTCCTATCTTTGACAGTTGAAATTCAGGTTGGTCTGCCTTATTTGTGTGTTTTTTTTCCCTCAGCTGCTAAGCTGCCTTATCATATCGCTGCTGTCAGCCTAAAACCCTGCATCACATGTGTGGGGTTAGTTAATGTTTTCACCTGAAAACAACAACAACCCACATAGTCAAAGCACGAGTACTGACAAGCGTAGCTCACCTGTGGCTGGCATGCAGTGCCATGCTGCGCCTGCTGTGGGAGCTGCAGCGAGCTCTGCTCCCTGTCCTTGCTCTGCCGGTTGACCTGTTTGCCACGCTGCAGCTGTAGCCTCAGTTTAGCAATCTGCTGGGGGGAAAAAAAAAAAAAGCACAAGCACTTCAGTGAACGACGGCTCACAATGGGAGCCGTGAAGGCATGCGAACATATGAGTTAACCATTCCCATGAGTGAACTGAATGAGGTCAGGAGGTGAAAAGCACATTTCCTCTGATGTACTTCACTGTCAGCAGAGAGATAATACTGTGATTAATTTAAGTTATTCCGCAACTGTGAGAACACAATCTTTGCCAAAATACAGCAAAACCATCTTTGACGCCAACTGATTTCAAGATGTTTGGGAGGAGTTATATTCACTGAAATATGTGCAGTGTACGGCCATAACAAGTAGAGATATCAGTGATTAGGTGACTACTCAAAGGTTTCTTCTAACACAGGCTTTATACATTTCTCAGTAAGACGAATTCAAAACAAAGGGTGTAGACACTAAAGTCACGGGACTGTGGTATAGTTCTCTTTTTGCTAATATTAGAGTTTTAATTTTGGTGTTTACACTTACATGATTGTGTTTACACTTCAAGATCATAAAAGTGGTACAGTTTGTGAAGATTGCCTTGCTTACTTTTGATTTGTCTGTGACAATCTCAAAAACTATTTAAAAAAAAAAACAAAACAAAACAAAAAAAAAAAAAACCCTTGATCTTCAATCCCAAAGGGAACCATTCATGGTCCTAACTTTTGGGCTGGGCTCCAAAAAACTCAGATGCTATACAGCCTGAACTGCTGATACTACCACTGCTAACATTAGCCACACTCAGCAAACTGATCTGGCATTGTGTGTGCGCAACGTTACACCACAACACTTTAACAATGCCATTTAGTTGTCAAAGAATGTGATTAACAGTTTAAATGTCTCTTCAATATACAGAAAATATTTGAACGGTGGTTTTAAAACTGCTCTTTAACAGACAGACAATTTCTGCACAGACATTGTTTACTCTTGTCTATTAAAGCGTGCTTAATTTTACTATTTTCTAACTTCAGTGGATTTAGTCTGACGTTATTCCTGCCAGCCAAGTCAGTCTTCATGAGTTGTACGGTTGCAGATCAGTATACTGCATAACACCAGGCTTGCAAGTCTGATAATGAGACAAATTTAGTCAATGGGTGTTTCTACATCTGGTCCAGCATCAGCCTAAAAACAGGATACCCATTGTGAGATGCAGTTGTGCTATGCAGACAAAGGTGTGGTCTTCAGTGCTGATCTTGTCATCCTGGCAACACAGTCAACAAAGAAACTTGCTCTTCGCATAGATGTCCTCCCACATATGTAATCGCAGAGGTTAGAGCACTGGAAAGCAGTTCTCTACATTCACTTAGTGACTGTAGCACATGATAATGACAAGTCCAGACGATCCTGATGTAATCTCAGTGGATGTGAAAGAGGGTTTTCCTGGCTGTGCTATCCCATTGACTGTACAGGCCAAGGCAAAGGGATTGTTTGTAAAAAGACAAGGACTAAACTTATCTTGTGGCTCTGGCTTCACTCTGAAGAAACAACAAAATCTGCAAAGATGGATCAGATTACAGAATTTGCCATCAGATAGAAATGCTGTAAGCTCATAGCAGAGAAAAGATTTTTTATCAAACTCTTGTGGCACTTATGAAAGTTTCTTTATCCCTTTTCTTTTATACCTGTTAACAGTGCAACACGAATACCAGTTGTTGACAGTAAATAACTGTCAAATTAGAAGTGTGAACATTCAGACTTCTGAAATAAACCACAGTCTTGTTCTTGTTAGATCACATGCTATGAAGAAAAAAGTAAAGCCTGTTATTTAATAGGACATCTCAGTACTGACCAATGAAGCACAGTAGTAGTGTGGTGTGGAATTACAAAACACATGTCTGAGCTTTATGAAAGTTGGAATGACACCAACCTCATCCTTTCAAACTGTGGACAACTTCTTCGGTCAACACATCTGTGTGCCATTAATATTTTGGAACTACTTTTGGACTGGAAACAGAAACTATGAGTGTCCATTATGCTCATATTTTCTGTTATGCTCAACAGAAAATATGTTCTGCTCAATATAACATCTTCAGTGCCTCAGTTACCCCGACTTAAGTTGTACATACCCAAAATGAAACTATATGGGTGTTTCACCCTTGAGAGGAGCTCCTGCACCATCTCTCAAAAACAAGAGGCCATAATGAGATGCAAAGGACACAGCTGAGTGAGGAACAGGGGGAGAAAGAGGATAAATTTAGACTGTGGTCTGAAGAGCTGGAGACCTTATAATGCCGTGTGGTCGCTTGGTTGGCCACCATGCCTGGCAGACAGAAAGGAGTGGAAACCAACCTTAAGGAGGATAATATTTAGTCTGACCACAGACCCTGACAAATAAAACACTTGAAAATGATATGAGCCTCAAAAACGACAAAAACATTCTTTCCTCTTGCTGAGTTAATGTATTCAGCTAGCCTGGGTGGATAGGACATTTTCTGTGGTATGAATTAAGGTTAAAATGGACCCATTACGCTCATTTCCAGCTTTATATTCTTATTTTTGGACTCTAGTGTAGCTTTGCGTGACTCACATTTTAAGCTAGTGGTCATTTAGCTTATACTAGGTCTTGGTGCAGCCCCTGGGATGATCCACTATCCGAAACAAACAATTTAAAGTTTCCTAAACCCTCCTTTTAAGAAAACTCTTCTGATTGGTTGTCCCTTGCAAACACAATCTGAACGATCTGAACAGATAAAATAGTGGATGCTCATAACAAACACTTGAGAACCTGACAGTAAGAAAGAAAAACACGACAGGCAAAACTACCTCTTTGAGATGGTCTGCGCTGCCCCAGGAGGCTGACCGCTGGTGGGGACTTCCCTGATCTGCTCCATCATCGATCCAGAGACCCGGAGTCTGAAACACAGATATATACATGCTGACACAAACTCAAACGTTACATAACTCCTCATTTCCCCAAAACATAAATACATTTGCTAGTGATATGCATTTCAAATGTACCGTGACCTCCTGATAGCATGTCTTATATTACACAGGCACGGAAAGTCCAATGTTGTGTGCAGCTGTACTGCAAAAGAGCATGGGTATGTGCAGAGGGTATCCATCCATACGAGAAAGTTTTATTTAAGACAAAAATGTGCTTCTTCTCAATAATCTCAATTATCTAATTTGAAACACCTTTGACACAGGTTTGATATGTAAGCATTTCCAGGCACTGGCTTTAACTACAAGATTGTTGACCTTAACACATATATAAACAGATTCTTTTTTTCCCCCCCCATTTATCCAATTCCAGGTCATGAAACATCTGGCATAGGCTCCAGACCTCACAAGACCCTGAACAGGAGAATAGGAAGATGCAGGTTTAAAGCCAAATGGATTGAGCAGAGGCTAAAGAGTGGGCTGGCTAGCAAGGCAAGGCCTTGATCTTAAATTAACATCTTCAGGGTTTCAAACAATGTACTATAACTGTTTAAGTACTGAATATTGTTGTAGTTGTATGCACCAAATAAATTCTTGATATAACGACCTGCAGACCATCTGATTATGTGTCAGTGGGCGAAATATGCAGCTGAATGGTGAGATTAACCAAACAATAGATTGTTATTTATATTACTTAAATGTACATTAAACTGCTACAAATGATATACGTGCACAAAGACATCCACATATACAGAATAAATACTTTCACCAAACTGTACACACACACACACACACACACACACACACACACACACACACACGAGAGGTAAGGAAATACAAGCTCACACGAAGAGCTCTCTTAAAACCTCACCAAACACAATGATTAGGTAATAAATCCCCTCATTGTGAAGTCAGTCAGGATATTCGCAACAACAAAATAAATAAATAAATAACTTTTAAAAAAGTCAAATGTTTAGATAAGCAGTTGAGAAAGATGCTTGCTAAAAGCAGTAATGATTGCCGTGTGTTTAAAATTAAAGTTGAAAATCTGGAATCAATGAAAGTCAGCAAAACAGTCATGAGATATCATCCCTGAGGAAACTGTTACATTCAAAAGGCAAAACTAAAGCCATAGCATGTTTGACTGCTTCCATTACTACGCCGACTTAAGGTAAATACTCTAAACCAGTGGCAGGGGACAAAATTCACTTTATTACTTGCAGACTACAGGAACACAGAATACAAGATGCTTAATTCTAGTCCAAAAACCAGAAACCTACCAAAGAAAACGTTGTCAGCAACAAAAGCATTTTCACGGTTTCCACGTCCGCACATTTAGTTGTGAAAAAGTTTCTTGGCTCATGTAAAATACAGATTTGCTACAGCTGTGCTCTACAATGCCCAGCCTATACCAGATCAATGAGTCTACAGAGAAGTTTTGTATCCTCAGTAAACTTTTTTCCCCCCATAAACGTATACAAAACATTCCCTACAGGAGAGCACACAAGCATTTCTGTGTCATTGCACAAGTCTTTCAGATATGTTTAGCGGAAACAAGAAAACAGTTAAGTTATGCAAATTAATGCAAAAACAGAAACAGACTGAGGATGTTTTATATGGCTGTTTGAAACCACATACTTCCCCCTGATTACGCATATCAACACAGCCTCTGGTTCTCAAACAGCTGATGTTTTATCGACAGCACAGTAGTATGAAGCAACTTAAATGCCAGTGTCTTCACACTGCCTTATGTCTGACCCCACATAAACAGAAAACCCTCTATGGCTTTTCCAACTAACGCACAAGCCTTGCCCTATGATATGGAATATCACACTGTGAATAATGAGGAACACCCGTGAAGTCGTTTGCGCTGGCTCGCTGGTGCCGGTTGCCTGAGAAAAGGACAGCGGATTAAATGAGCACTTGTGCTCTCATAAAAGGGACCACTGTGCTTGGCAGATGTGTAGCTAGCCTTTAGCATTAACATTTTGTGCATGGGCTATGGAATCGCTTGTGCCGTTTGATGCCTCTGCCAAACACTGAGGGACTTGATGCTGCAGCGTAATCTGTTCATGCAAAATGCAGATTGGTTAGAAAGGGCACAGAGACTGTGTGGAGCTTTGGACTCGAGGAAAAACTAAGTTCTCACAGATGTTATGTGACGTCAAGGAGGACCTGTAGCTTATGAAATCTGCAATGCTTTTATTGGCACTTCAAGGTATAGTCTCATGGGAATGATAATTCGTTTGCATTTTTCATTAGTTATACTTATTCATTAGTTATAATGCACAGTTTGGTGTTAATTTGTATTACTTCAGTTATGGTCTTTTAAACAGTATCAAAGGGAAACGTGGTGGCAGGCTGCAAAACTGAATGCCCTTGTCAGGACAGGAAGATATTTCATGTTCCTTAATCTTCTTGAGGCTTAAATCACCTTCATTCTGATTTGTGTTGTTCAGGGGTGGCAACACAGTGCTGCGACCACAGCAACCTTCAGTACAGGAAAAACAGCTTGCAGTAAAAATGATGACACTGAGGTGCGAAGTTGGCCTGAAGCTAGAGCCCTCACTGTTGAGCAAATGTTTAAATGTTGGCTAACAAACAAATGTAAGAGAGTTCACAGGTTCAACACTGTTTTCAACATAAGAGGTCTTCTAAGTGATTATGATTATTATTTTTTTGTTAATCATAAAGAAAGCTTATTACCAGTCAGTGGGCTAAAAGATGACACAGTGAGGTCACAATATCATCATTGTTTGACATCTTAATTTGCAATTTAACTTCCCCAGGGAAATCATAAGATTATGGCAGTTACAAAAACCACAGGCTGCCTCTCTTTATTGACTCTGTTCCTCTCAAACAATGTGTTAACAAGAAAACCCACCTTTATTTACCTCAGAGGGCCTTTTATCGTTTCAGCTCCGACTTCCAAGCCTGAGCAGTGTGCCAGGTGTGGTGCCTGATAATGTAATGCTCTACAGATAAAACCCAACTGTTACTGCAGCCTGTAGCTCGCTTCCTATTGTGAATCACACCCAAAGGGTTACATGCAGGCAACATCCTCAAGAATCCAGCTCTGTTCCAAAGCAGGAAATAATGACTGGGCTTCAATAGAATCACATTGGAATTTGTGCTGTTTTGTTTAGATTACATGCCGAGACATGCGAGCAAAGTGCCGCTGCTATAATTTGGTGCATTTTAGAGATGCAGAGACCATGTTCTCTGACTGGGCGAGTTGACTTTATGAGTGAGTAAATCAAAATCACTACAAGAGACATCAGTTTACATTAAGCGTCTAGGAGGCAAACATGGAAAAAAGTTACTGATTAAAATGTGGCATGAGATAACATCCAATAAAGCACTCTAGCACATGTTTCTGTCGAAAAGCCTTTGTACACCAAGGCAGAAGTTGGATGCATGTTAACATTAAGCCACCTCAAAGCACGAGAAACAGCATTTCTTTTAACGGTCCTTTGAGGCTTGCTCCCAAAGTGAGCCAATCCCATTAGGGAGTGAGATTTCAAGCAAAAATACCATTTAATTTTCACCAGTTTCTACAGAACTGTAATTCAATGCTAGCTTTAACTGGTGGAGTCTGTGGTGGAACTTGTTTTCTTCTACAGAGAGCTTCAACAGCTTTTGTATTTGGCTTTGGTCATTTTCTAATTACAGAGTAGAAACTGTGCGACTAAGGTTTAACAAAACGACAACCAGTCACAAAAAGTAAATTCATCGACACTCGTTCTGGCAGAGAGCGCATCGGGTGGTAGCAGGGTATTATAGCCTGGATAGTTTTGTCTTTCATAACTTCAGGATGCTTCCTCCCGTATTTATTGTGTTGGTATGTTTTTCAGTTTTGATTAATTAAATTGTAGTTTTATTAGTCTGTTACTTATCACTAATTAGAAGATGTATGTGTGTGTGTTGCACCTTCACACTTTATGGATGCTGATTGCTAACAAAGTTTGTTAGCCTTAGTTTATAACTTAGCATCTACGCTCCACCCAAAGAATAACAAGCGACCTGCAGGCTGAAAGGCTGCAGGTCGCTTCCTTTAGTTCTCTCTTACATCAAAAAACAAAATGGCAGCTGCAAAACGCCAGCGGGTGATATCACAATGGCTACGTCCATGTCTACCATGTACATGTGAAGTCTCAGTCAAAGAAAGAAGCTAAAATTCATATGAAGCTGTTCAAGATATGAAAATAACACAACAGCTTGTGTTGTACATTTTCAATTACACATAATGCTAATGAGTCTTTTCCTGTCACGTAGGCCCAGAATGTGCACACATATCAGCGGTCAGCTGGTCATCAGCTCCTGCACTGTGTGCAAAGTGCAACTTTTAATAGAAGACATGAGGCAACACAAACTGATCAGTTTTGTCTTTATGCTAGTTCATTGAGGTTGCCTTGGTGTGTCAGGATCCTAATCTTCATACAGACATTCTCTGTGTTCTGTAACCACAGGGCCTAGAGCACGCAGCCCTGTCCCGGAACAGTGATTAGCATATGTATGGGCCCTCTGCTCCTAGACTCCCACACAAAAGGCAGGCGGGCCGTGTAGCCACGAGGGCCAGGTGGTAAGCAGTGGGATTTCTCCTCGCTTCAGTCATAGCCTGGGGGACAGGTGCAAACAACTTCACCTCCATGCAGGGCTGAATTACAGCTCAAAGGAGAGGCTGACTTGAACTTGTGCAATGCACAACAAAAGAGTCTGTGGATCCTTTGTGTGCTGCTTGCTTCTGTTGTCGTCTCATAAAAAGAGCTGGGGCCAGGCACAACTTGTTAACAGGAAGTGGTCTATGACTATCCTTCAGGGATGGTTGTGCATTTAAGAATTTGAAAACATCCAAAATGTTTTTCATTTTTTCCACAGCTTCTAAAGACATAAATCTTAAATTGGATTTTTATTTTAGCCTGCTTCAATCAGATTTTTTACAGGTAAATATGGATAAGACCAAGGCAAACATCACAGAGTGCTTAAAACCCCCCACTAAGTCTAAAAGATGGGTCCATTTATTAACATTAGTCAAGATCCAATCACTATCAAATCAACTTTCCATTCTTGCCCAGTCTGTCCAGAATGCACAGGAACTCTGTAATTAGAGATGTTTACTTTGCACATAACCGGCTCAAGAAACTTCGTAGGACCCACTCACCACTTCCTCAGCCTACACAAAGAAATGCAAGGAGAATGAGGGGTTAAAGGGATGAAGCCCATGTAAATGAGCCTCGGCGGTCTTCATTCAGACACATGAAAGGCTTCTGTTAGCACAGAGGAGAGCAGCCCTTGTCATGATCATACATATTCAATATTCTTTCATAACAGAAACCCTCCCCCTACAAAAAAAAGGTTCTTTGAGTGAAACTACATTTAACACTGAGTCACATGGCAAGATTAGTAGCTGATTATGTGTGGGCAGTTATCCAGGAATACTGTGGTCAGATTCAATGTGGAATCCATGCATATGCCTTATGAAGTGTTATAATGCATTAAAATGTTGTGCTTTCGGGGAATTTCAGACTATTCAGACAACTCTGTTAGGCCTACACTAGCAGCCGACTCCAGACTTCAACCACCAGATTAATATAACAAAAGTCTTTCGCCAGCACCAAGCACTATGACAGAAACTATGAAAGAAACCAAAAAATAGTTTTGGTACTCATGCCTGCAATTATTTGCTGGGAAAAATCATTAATTTGAAAAGTCCTCCTGGCCTCATGGTTGACAAAGTGGCCTTAAAATAAGATTATAATATTTTATGTCTTTATTTTCCAGTCAACTGTAAAAATAACTTTAAAAGGGCCATAAACCACACTCATTTAGACAGATATTATTGGGGCAAGTAATTGTGCATCTCCACTTAAATGCAGTATTTTGACTCAACTTTTCCAAACATTAAAGACTCTTTCACCACCTAATATTGCACGTGCATACAAAATGTAACACTGCAGTCGCTTAATACTGAGTTATGATGCATCAGTTAAAAAACGTCAGCTACTAATTTCCTTCTTATGTTGACTTCTCTGCCTGTAGTGATTTTTTTCCTCCATTGTATCCCCTATGGCTTAGAAGATGACTACAAAGAGTCCAAAATTCCAGTGTAAATGGGATTGTGACGTAATCACAGTTATTACAACAAATGCAGTGACCACATACAAAGCTGTCTTTGACATCCAACAACAGAAAAAGAGCTAAAGCCTGAGCTTCAAACTCACAAGAGTAACTTGTACATATGTCAAAATCTTTTGAAAAGTTGCCCATGTTTCATTTGAATAGCTAACTGTAACAGCATATACAACAGAACATTAGAAAATGATGCAAATATTTCCTAAATCAAATAATGATTTATTGCAGAATTGATTTCTAAAGTTCAGGGAGTTACTTTGGGAACCTCCTTGTTTCCAGAGAAAACCGTGTAATACATTTTTAAAAGAAAAATGTCCAGAGAGACCTCAATTACAACACCCAGAGTTAATTTTGGCAGAAACTCTCCAATCACTAGGCTTAAAGGTTGATTAAATGCACGCCAGCATTGCGTAAAGGTTAAAGATTACTGTTGAAAAGAGTTAGGTTGAGTCAACCCCCGCAGGCCTACAGCCAAGGTAGGATTTTCTGAACACCGTGTACCTGTGTGGCTTTGTCTTTCATACAGGAAGGGTAGGGTCCATGGGAGTCCCGAGGCCACTGGCCAGTGAGGTATGGCCCTGTGATGGCGTCCAAGGAAGAAGCCCGTCGAATGGCACTTGAATTCCTCACCTGTAATTTGGATCTTTCTGCTGTAAAGTTAGAAAGAACAAAGAAACAGAATTAGACACACATGCATGCACGCTGGCATCAGTGCATGTCATGATGTGCAATACTGCCAAACACCCTGAGGTATCTTTTGACTCTTCCTTGCTGAGTGTGTTAATAAGTTTCAACTGAAATGCTAACATTTTAGTGTAACAAATCACTTACTGCACAAATGCAACCAGGAACATGAAGCCATATTTTGAATGACAAACCAAACCGAGTAGTTACATTTTTATCTAGAAATAAAGGAGCATGTAAATCGACGTCAGTTATAATCAAAACATACTGCTTTGATTATAAAAAAAAAAAGCAAAACTATAAACAACAACAACAAGAAATGTAATAAAACATGGCTTCAACTAACCAAATGAGTTTGTGTACCAATATCTTCTAGTTTTGAAAGTATGGACAGTATGATGTGTTACAGCAGAGCAAAGAGAAGGCTTGCGACCTGAGGCAAATGTAAATGGCTGAGCAGCAGTATCTGATATTATGAGAATAACCTGCTATGAGCTGGAGCAGTTAAGCACACGCCACCCACATAAGAACTCATAAACAACCACAATGCACATCAATACTGCCTGCATCCACTCTGCATTCCTGCAGTGCCACGCAGTTAAAAACAAAAACAATCATGTAAAGGTATAAGCTTGAATGTGCTTAGAGACTGCATTACATTTATTAGCCTCAATTATACTTGTAGTAATATCTAAAAAAAGCAAGTGTACATTCCTTCTTTCATTCCCATATCAAAGGCAGAGTAAAGGAACAGAACGATGAGCAGGAAATATGCTTGTTTACTTTATTCCTTGCCTGAGCAGGCTAGGGCAAGGGCCTTTCCAACAGACACACAGACTAAACTATCTCCATGAGGCACCTCTCTCCTACTAGAACTACACAGCCATTCATTGTTGCTCTTTGTTCGCAGAATACACAGGCCTACACACCCAAAGGTATTGCCTAAGTAAGCTTACTGGGCTACAGTAAAAATTCCCTGAAGCATTCTAGACAAAGGAAGCAGGCTAAATTTCTATCAATATTTATATAGTCCAAGCCAGTGCTCTCAAAACTGGGATTGTAGTTATTTTCCATCATTTCCCCACTTGCCAGACTAGAATAATCTCCCGATGAGAAAAAAGAAACAGTATGAAAGAAGCCAAGACATCAAAGAAGTCTATCTGCTGATTTTTTTCATGGGTAAAGTAAGTGTATGTCAAATTAAAGAATTATTTTCAGGTTGAACTTCCCTTCGCAGTTCAGACAGCAAGCTGTGATGAAGTCTTTGCATTTCCAGGATGGTGAATTATTAGCTGTAAGGCAAATGTGATAACAAACATGTAGTTCTCTTTTGCAAAGTATAGGAGAACTGTTCGCCCCAGGTTTGCACAGGGATGCGCGAGACTGGTTGAAGAGAAAATTTGGTTAATTTAGCGTGATCTACAATTCTACTCCTTGTGCGTGACAATTGGCAGGTTTTCTAGGTCATATGATAGCAAATTGAATGCGTTTGGGTTTTAGACAAAACAAAAGACAACTCAAGACCTTCTCAGGCAAGTGCATTTTAAGAATAAATCACTAAGTTTTCCTATTGGTTCCAGGCTTAAAAAGAGAGACTGTTTCTTAGACATGGTTTAAGCCTAATCCTAGTTTAGAAACCCTTGTAATTGGACACTTAGGCTTAATCCAAGTTAATATGGCAAATCTACTGAAAGTGCCAACATGTATCAAAAGTGAAAATGCACTGACTTTACCATAATTTTTAAACTGACATCAATTAATTCAAAGTATTTAGTTGAGTTTGAAAAGCAAAATGCGCTCCGATTTTTCCTTTTTTAATCACGTTGAGGCACCAGCTAAAATCTTATTCTCAACTTGCACGTTGATAACAAGGATAATGGATAACCTTGTACTGGACATAAGGACATAAGCATAGGGGGATTTTTATTTTGTTTGTTTTTAAGACATAAGATACAACCAGTTAATTAGTTAATGCAGTGTTGCTCAATTATGGCAAAAATAATCCCAAATACTTGGCAAATATAAAGTATCTATATGCTGCAATAGCAGCACCTTTATGTAAAAATACACATTTAGCTAACAAATGTCTTTCAGACAGAAGATTTATTTTAAATGCACAGTAGAATTGATTTACCTGCCTGATTAAAGCAAACTGCTTTATGTTAAAAATAAACAAAAAATAAATATAAAGCACCCTGGTGGAGAGTAAATCTGAGATTTCAGGGCGCAACAAAAAGTAAAGCGTAGGGTGCTGGAAGGCAAGATGACATCGTCAATATTCACAAGATACCAGAGATTTAGTTTCAACCATAATGAGAGGGGAAAAAGCAAATAAAAATAATCACTTAACTGCACAGCCCTAAGCTAATATATATCTCCAACAACCCTACATGTGTAGAAACAGTTATAAAAGGATAAATGGAATTAAAGAAGTCTTTAAAACACTAAAAATGAGAACTAAGCTAATGGTGGGCTAATGTATTCATTGCTGTGTGTAAACAAAGTAATGCTCTTCTGTATGTACAGTTCAGCATGGGGGTGGGCAATAAAACGAAAAGATAATTATGACAAAAAACTTTTCTTCAGTTAAAATTTGAGATACAGTAAATATCATTTGTTTGTATTCTTTAACACTTGAAGGTTTTGAATGGTCAGAGTTAAGGTTTTAGTTTATTATATACACTGTATTTAAAATGCAGCAGCATGGAGATCTACAGTACATTTATCATGTTCAGCTTCACACATTTTCACTTAGGAGAAAAAAATTTATTATTTATTTATTTATTTTTTTTTAAAGTGATTTGATTTTATATCTTTATATATCCACTGACGGGGAAAAAAAAATTTGCGATAAAATTTTTTCCCCCCCATATCACCCAGTCCTAATTCAACGTCCTGTTCCAAAAACATCACGGCTGTGATGATTTCATGTTCTGATTGAACTGTGGAAGCAAAAATTGTATAATTGTGTGCTAGAAATTCTCAAAGTGACGTGACATTTAAGACACATTGATCGGATGGCGGTGCAATCCTGAATAATAAAAAAAAAACAAAAAAACAAAAACAAAACAACCCGCTGGATCAGGTGACAACGTTTCAGTCCAGCTAGCAGGGAAACTAATATATAATGGAGGACATTAAAAGCAAAGTGGCAGCAGTTTGGATGTTTTTTCTTTCTTTGTTCTTCTGTTCTGGGGGGGAGGGGGGGTTGTTTTTTTATTAATCTCGCCACACTAGCATGATAGTTTGGCTAAAAGGGCATTGGCCCAGTGTATTATTTTTGGAGAAGCCTAGTTACATTTATGATAATAGAACGTGTTGCTGTCTGGTCCATATCTGGTACTTATGTGTGAAGTTATGCACAAAAAGAAGAAATTAGCATGACTATATATGACAGCAGTATGCAGTAGATGCTTATTTAAATGAAACTTCTGCAAATACAGATTTTTTTCAGTTTTACTAAATAACGTAAATTTATATTGTTAAATATATGCATCACATTGTACTTTACAAAGCTAGAAAATATTTAACACAATATTTTAGATTAACCTTATGTTATCCTACATAAAAGAATGTTTCTCACTGTGAGGAAGAGAGGGGAACCAGAGGTTATTAATTTAACACCAGTATCTGATCATTACAAAAGCCAAGGTATCGATATCTATATCTTACCTTAAAAAGGGGGTGGGTCTGACAATTTTGAAATTTAGCATTTGAGCATGCACTGCCATTTCACACAATGTAAATGAATAGATGATAAAATTAAGTGTGATTGACATCCGAGTTTGTAACTGTGTGTGTCTTTGCAGGCTGAGAAATTGCTTGTTAGCACAAAAAACAGTAAAATAAATTCAGATACATTAATATAATATAAACATTATTCACATCTGAGTCCAGTGGGTATATTTCACAACAAGCTAGTATGAACAGGTTTGAATGTATCTCAGTGAATGAGGAACGTAGATCTCCATGCTGCTGCATTTTAAATACAGTGTATATAATAAACTAAAACCTTAACGTATGTGCTAACAAATCCCCCATTTATGTGTGTGGACTTAAGAATGAGCAACCTTTAGATCAAAGTTGAGGGTAAACTTCCAGGTGCTTCAAAATGTCACATGCATAGAGATGAAAGTACAGGAAACAGTGCAGTTGTGCTACAGTCCACCGATTCAGACCACATTCATTTTCACATTTGGTCCTACTCTGCAGTTTGAATAGCTGACAATGAAGCAGGGCCATTTCAGCACAGCTGGCACTTTGACTTTCATTGTGGGGACAGTGTGGTAAAAGATGATGTCATGTTGGTGAACCTAAAAGGTCATAAGGTGAAATATAATACTCTTAACTCTGTCCACCATCATCAGGCTAAGATCTAAAATCATGTGAACCAAAGTCCATCACCACACCCGTGGCACTGTAAGCCACTTTGGACGGAGTTTTCCACCAAATGGCAAGCATTATGTCTATGAGTGGGTTCAAAGTACTACAGTGTATGAGAAATTATACACTGCACAGACTATTGCTGTAGTCAAATCACACTGAGCTGCAGCAACGAAAGATAAAGTGAACAATTTTTGCTCATATTGAGGGCTTTTCCTGGCTTACAAGGGGCCTTTGCATGGGGATGACTGTACGTGAACGCCTGACTGGTCTGCAAAGCAAAAAGTCTGTTACTTAACGTAGCAGAAGTCTATGCATTTTGCACTTTGACATTGGATAAACAAAAAACGTATTTTAGGTTTGAGTAAACTACCAAAAAGCATGTTAAGATTTTGTATACATGCAAAAATTTTGATATATTAACAAAACAACAACAACAACAACAACAACAAAATAACAGCACAGTAGATCTTGTGTTTGTAAATCGAGTTTTGCAGTCAGAGGTAAGCTTGTGTCAGAACGTGACAGTTCTGCAGTAGCATCTCTTTATTAACCACGTGGAAAACTCAATTTAGTGCCACATGGCATCCACATTTACCCCAAGTATTCCTGACCAATAAATGCACTGTACTGGAAAACACCTGCAAACATGTTTTCAGGTGTCTTTAAAGAATTACTTTCTGAAATGTGAAACTATAAGCAAAAGTGAAAGACAAACTTAACCCAATCTCTTAAAATATTTCTTTTTTAATTAAAGTTCCATTTTCAAAAACAGATGACTGGGCTGTCTTATTGAGTTTACTGTGATTAGAATTTGCTGATCAGTGGAAATAAATATCACCTTCACATGGACACTATTTTACACTTTTTTTTTTCAAGAAAAAAAAAAAAATCTCTAGGCCTAGAAACACTTTCTATACATTTTATATAGTAAGGCTGGCATTACCACAAAAATAATAATGATGCACTTTATATCATAAAAACAAACAAAAACAAAAAACTGGAGTTCAAACCCATTCAGAGGGCAAACTGGACTCACTGGTGCATGCCCGACACCATGTTTTTACACTGTAGATCAATTTCTATTGATATTTTATGTAACAGGGCTAAGAACTGGCTTAAGGTCAAGGACATAAAGTGCAGCTCTAGAAAAAGAAATCAGACTAGAAACTGCCAAAGCTTCAACACACCGACCCTGCCTTGTATAAGCGTCAGGGAACAAAATCTAGACTTTCGGGATCACTGCAGACTACATGTAAATATTGTGTACAATCTTGCAATCTTGCTGTTTTAAATGGGGGGGGGGGATCTCAATAATGCGAACAACAATTATTAACCCTTGGCCCATACTTAACTGTATTTTTCAGTAATGCTAGCTAACAATCTGCTGGGAGGGAGTCTGTTGTTGCTTTGGGGATCCGTGAACACAGATGGACGCTGAAGAAACAACAGCAACAAGACTAATTTTGCGTCATTTCTGGTCATGCTGCCTCTGTGCCAGACTTGCCCTGGAGGTGAGGCCCCACCCACCCACAATTACAGTGAACCAGGTAGGACAAAGACAAGAGTACTCAAGACTGACAGTTGTTTTGCATGACGTCAATACAATTTGTGTCACCAAAAATTGTAATTTGTCCAAATGGATTTTATCATGAAGCTGAACTTCTTAGTGCTTATGTGGGAAAGTTCAGCTAGATGTTATCTGTGACATGACCCATTTATCCATGAATTTCTCTAGTTCATGTTGAGTGTTTTCACCTTTGTTATCCTGGTGAAAATAGTCAGGGGGTGCATATGACTGTGACACTTCTCGCACAAAGCCTCGTCAACACAAGTTATTATCCAGTGAGGACATCCTGGATAATCCTCTGACACTTAAACAAAATTTGCTTAAAAAAACAAAAACAAAAAAAAAAACAACAACAACTTAATGCTTGATTCATTGTGATCTGAAACAGGTGGCTGAGCCCATAAACTCATCAGGAAAGTATTTACTGGGGTCAGGAAGGAGAGAGGTTTTTCCATAGACATTTATAGAAGCGCAAGTCTATTTGGAACCACAGTTATTGCCCCCTGGAGGTCGTTAAAAGAATGCAGATATATCTATGGTCAGTGTAAAATACTGCATTGGTGAAGCATTTCTAACGTAACAGGGAAATTCTGCATACTTGTCACTAATGAGGTAGGTCACACAACTTCAACCTTAATGCACAACTCTGCTAGCTCACCAGAGCTGCTTCACAAGGAATGTGCTACTGTGCTCAGAGCTCATAGCCCTTTTTACTCTTCAAGTGTAACTCATCAGATCATTCTCTAGGCAGAACATTAGACTACAGAGAGGCGGCTATATCAGAGCCAAAATTTATTTTACACATTTTTAAAAAAATAAGTACACAAGTAATTGGGGTAAAAAGAAAAAAAGCTGCATATGGTACCTGACAATCAGCCAATGCCCGGAAGAAACTTTGCCTGACACAAAAAATGATTTGACTTATGAATAATGGGCTAATTAACTTCATTCATTTCAATCTGTCTGCTTGACAGTTTACAATCATAAATGTCTGTGTTTTACTTACTTTTGTAAGTGAAATAAAAGTGACAGGCATCTTTGTGTCATATCTTTATTTTATTGATCAATAACTTATTCTGGCAATCTTATCCGTTATTTGTTTCAGTTGTTTTTCCACCTTTAAATTGATCTATATGCCACATTTTTCACTTCCGGGAACCATGAGACCACTTGCTGATGTAGCCCATAGTACTTGTCATCTGACGCCTCACAGGCGTGTTTGTACTGTGGGGTCACATCCGTGAACGAGGGTCAAGCCTCTATCATCATCACCACTGACATGGGACACTAGTCTGGGTTAGAGGTTGACTCTCTCAGAGGACCGAGGTATGCATGGCATGCCAACAGAGCAGGGGATCAACACCAGCTCAGGTGAAATTCACCATGCTTGGTAAAGCTGCCCACTCAGTTGTTATTGAAGAGACTTAGTTTCCTGCCTTGCATGCTACACTAGTCAAGGCTGGAGGTCATCTCATTCAAAGAACTGAGGAATGTGAAACACGTCACAAACATTAAATTCCACACACTACTCCATAATAACTATCGTGCTGCATTGAGAAAAGAGGGCACCCATTTAGTTAAAGGTAAGAGGGAAGATCTATTAGAATTTGACAAATGGAAGGAACACTGCCCCAGCTGCTGAGGCAGGAGTAGTCACTTAGGTTAACCAAAGCAGAATGAGCCTGTTTTGCCTCAATATACAGGAAAAGCAGGCCTTTCTTATCACAGAGTGTTTCAAACACTAGCTTGACAGAGCGTGGTTAGGAGTGTTTTTTCTACAAAAACACGGGGGCTACAGAAAAAGTAGTATTCTTTCAGCAAAAAAGAAAAAGTGCACTGCTGGCCTGTGAAAGCATACTGCTACAGAAAACCGGCCACAGGGTCAATATTTGGCAGGAGAAGCAGCCAGTTAAATAAGGTTTAGTCAGTGAAGCACTGGGTGCTGCCTTAACTCTCATATGCTCCTTCACTGCATCTCCATATCTCTTCTAAAGATCAACTGGGCATGACATGAAACAACATAAGGCCAGGCTCTGCTATCCGTGTGCAAGGCAGCATGGTGAGGTTTAGCATATGTTCAGTGTACATGCATCTATGTATGGAGTGAGAGTCATTCTAAGCAACACCTGACTATTTCTCTCGCGTGGCTTCTCCTGGGAGTGACGTGGCCGCTGTTATAACTAAAATCAGGTCTTTCTGCCAATTCTCTCCTTTCAAAAGAGCAAATAAAGTAAAGGAGCCAGTATTTCACTCGAGCCTCTTTATGACTGCATAACTGCACTTAAAGATAGGCTTAATGCATAAAACCTCCTTCAAAGCAAGTGCCAGCCTGACTCCAGACTTACTTGTTACCCACCCCCAAAAAATAATATGCGATCACATTTTAGCACATTTAATGGCATGACTATACACCACACAGTGACAACATAAGTTAGGCTATCAAGACAAGTCATCCTGAATCAAACGCACGTGGTGAGCATTTGTTGACCCAGCACAGACAAAGTTGCTGAAAATCTTGTTTTTACCTCTGGAAACTGGAGAGTCTGGGGGGCAAGACGACTCCTTATTTTCGGGGGACAGTCTTTGCTTAGCATTTGCACTTCCTGAACTGAGTGTCGGACTGGAGGGGGGGCTGGAGCCCCGGCTGTGGCTCGTGGCACCTCCGCACAGGGTCTGTGGCCGCGTGGGACTGCTCTGACCCGCACGAAGGAGCTGGTAGGGCACAGTGGCACGGATGGGGTGCAAACGGCAGCTGTTGTTGTTGAAGGAGCCGGGGGAGCCCGCATTGCTGCGTCTAACCCTCGGCTGCTGAAGCGAGTTGCTGGGGGCTGACATCCTCAAAGTGACTGTAATTCTTATCGCAGTGAAAAAAAAAACAAACCACGTACTGCCAAAGTTGCTGTTTTTCTGCAGAAGGAGATGGTGGTGGGGAGAATGGGAAGGGGGGTAAGATAAACATTAGCTTGTTAGCAAAAAACAAAACAAAAAAACAAAAACGTTAGCTTCCTTTAAAAAAATCAGCTCATTCGTTCGAAGAAAAAAGTAGGTCAAAGACGTATTATTACGGGATAAACTTACCTGTTAGATACTAACAAATGCCGTCGTAAGCTGCAAACACAACATGGGCAACTTTAAAAGTTGTTTTGTAATACTTCTCATTACGTTTAATTCGTGTTTTCCAGCTCTCTCTGCGTCTTCCCCATCCTGTCCACTCACTCTAAATGACAGTTCTTTCTACCAGACTACTGGCTGCTGCCTGTGGGCGGAACACAACGCTCAATTCCGAGCGTATGATTGGACACTGGGGGTGTACAGTAACGACGCTGATTGGTCCAAATTAATGTCTTGGCTATATTCTCAGCCAATTATATCTGTAAATATTTTATCGGTACATTATTATTATTATTATTATTTTAATTACATAAAGAGCATATAGCTCCAAAATAAATATTAAAACTTTGAACTAATAAAAACTTGTAAAATGACTTCATGACATTATTCATTATTTTGTCAGCTTCAGATGTAATTTCACACTGTGGTGAATGGCTTTTCCTGCAGGCACCCTCTGCACCTCTTTACAGGCAGTGAGAACTTAGTCATCAATTTCAGCTCCACAGGAAATTTGGACCACCTCAAAGTCTATATTTATTAGCTGTTGTCCCTATATGACTCACTTAGCTCCTTATTTTATTGTATTTAGATTGTTTTGCAATCGAGATTTTTTTTTGTTCTACTTTCTATTTAACTGGCAATTTGAGAAGATATTTCGATACATTTTGTCACATTGTATTGCTTTATTGAGCTACTTCACATCATTTAGTTTGTCACACCCAACCAGTTTATCCCAGCCTCATTTAGTGCACCGCCCACTAATCCAGAACCACCTTGCTTTGAGGAAACAGTGCTAAACACTGCAGCACCATACCTTTTAATCTCATTTATCAAGCGGTTTCCCTTTTGCAGAGGACTGGAAAGTTTATATCTATATTTGATTTTAAAAAACATATATATTTATACGAATCAACTCTGAGCGGCCTTGACCTTGTTTCACCTACTTTCCTGATTTCCTTGTCTCTGTTAATGATACTGTGCATAAGTGACTTGAGAGCTTGCTTATGTGACTTGACTCAGGTCAAATTCCTTTTATGCTTAAAGATATTTGGCAAATGAATGTGTGTGGTGAGACGGTTGGTCATCTGTTCCTTTTCCAATGGCAGAATCTCACTCTCAAACTTCAGGCCAGCTCCAGATGACAAAACATCTTTATTCCACGACAACTGGCCAAACTACATTTGTTATGTTTAGAAACATAAAAGTGAAAGTTCCAGAAAAGCAGCCAACTTGGAGTGGAATTATTTGTGTGCAAGCTCTTGTTTAGAAAATCGGGATGCTCAAAATCTATTGTTGTTTTTTTTCTTTCTCACCATCTTCCTGAATACACAGATTCTGTGGGAGTTCCCATGGGAGAATAATGAGTGACTCAATGAACAGAAAGAGTGAGCATGTGACAGAAAACCCACGCTAAATGCGTTTATGAAACATAATAATGTAAAAATAAGCCTTATAAGGTTATGGAAAAACACCCCCATTCAGCAGTGCTCTAATTTATCAGTCAGAATTTATTTCAAAGGGAAAACACAAGAAACAGTGAAAGGATGAAATTCCAGCCAATCTGTTTTCGGGACGCTACACGACTTGCCAATTTGTCAGCTCCACTCCAAAACAGTTCACAAAAGGGCACGCAGACTTATAAACCTCCCACACCGAGAAAAAGATCCTGGTGAAAGCAGCATACAGTAGTTCCTGTGCCCCCCTCCCATCACCATCACCACCTCCTCCTCCTCCTCACTCCATGACTAAGTGATTTAGCCAGCTCTAGTGCAGACCGCCTCTCACTTACAATGCCTCCTTGGGTTAGTGACTGTGCGGGGAGGGTGGCAGAGAAAGAGAGAAAGCCCATTTACAATGTGGTTTACACACAGCCGCTCCCCCCACCACAGACAGCGCCCATCCTTGGATTGATGTGTGGTATGCATAGTTTTTGGGTGCAATTTGGACACCAGAGGGAGAGAGAAAGAAAGAGAGGGCAAGTGTGTGTGCACAGGGTGCAGGAGGGGGTGTGCAAGGCTCGGGCTCTGTTCGCTCGCCCTCTCTTTGAGTCAATAGTGTTCCGGCAGCTGAGGTTCTTTATGAGGGGAACAATCTGGAGGGTCTTGTCAGAGTGCCGAGCAGCTGCTGTTTTCTGGGGCGCTTCTTTCATAGACCACAGGCCTGGAGTGGGCTGGTGAATAAAGACGCACCCTCCCCACACTCTCCGCCTCACCCATCACCACTCCTACTTTCTCCAATTCCTCATCCTCCCCTAGCCACCCCACCCGCACTGCCCCTGCCCTCCACAATGCCAGATGCAGAGTGGCAAAGAGGAACATGAAGAGAGCAAGAAGACTGTTATTGTGTGCTAAACTCCCCACCGTCACCCGGGGTACTGTCCTTTACCCCGAACAATGCTTTGATGAGGTATGTGAATATCCTTTGTAACACAGACGTTATACAGTACAGCGTATTAAAACAAGAGCCAACAAATGTAGCTCAGACATATTGGCACCTGTGATTACATCTTTACATTCTGATGTGTGAGTGGAAAACTTTTTTTTTGTAAGAGATCACTATAAATCACAAGATTCCTGATTCAGGCTAAACTGGAAGAGGCTGAATGCAACAGAGCCTCTTGTGTTTGATTTTCATTAGCAGAACATCGAGTGTGCATTCGCTCCCTTTCGGTCATTGATTCAATTAGTCAGATCAGTCACACACACTGCCTCCCTTCTTAATACAGGGCTCAGTTACAATGTTACATTCACTAGACTATATAACTTAACATCATTTCATTCTATTCAATTCAAGCAGCCCGTTTAGAAAAGGACATCGCTGCCACCGTCGCCCCATTGTTGGCTGCCGATTGCAGAGGTGAACCTGCTGGTGTTTGGCCTCAGTTCCTGACAGGCGTCTCCTGTTTAGCTGCTGTCTGAAGGCACAAGATTCCCTGTAGTGTCCAGCTGCATGCATTTACACGTACACGCTGACACTGGGCACTCTGTGTGGTCTCTGTAACACACATATGAAGGTCGGTTAAAACAAAGCATGCAGGTAAGTGTACAAAAGCTAGTGTAGAGTTTGCACAGCTCTCTCAGCTCAGAGAAAACAAAAGAGCACAGCATGTCTGTCTTTCTGGATTTTTGATAATGAAACTGTGGTTTGGAGTATGTGGAACAAATTCCTGTAATTTTACTTTTAAATTTAATTTTAAATAAAGCAGTGAAAACACTGAAACTGGTATTACATTTGTAGTAGGAGATAACAGCAGGCAACTTTTTGAGGAAAACTAGAAAAAGCTGTGAAGCATGCATTAGGCACGAAAATGAGAACAGGTTGTGGTGCAGGAGGCATAAATACACAAAGGACCAGAAGAAGAACATATTAGGTGTATGAGGTACACATTTACCCTTACACTTAAGTAACAGTTAAAAAAAATTAAGTTCAGAACAAAAACTTTGCTTTCCATAATAATCACTGCACTGCAGACACTCAGCCTACAGGTTCCAACATGGTAGTGCAACAATCCTACGCCAGAGCTAATTTCAGTGACCAGTAACTTCTGTCCTAGTCTTCGTCAATGACCATTTTCTTCTGACAAAAAACAAAACAAAACAAAACAACAACAACAATGAAAAAAAAAACAACAAAAAAAAAAACAAGGCGACAACTAAATAATAATTTTTAAAAAACTAATGCACGAGGGAGCAGGCTCAAAAAATTGTGGTAATGTAAGCTGCTCTTGTTCGTATTTGCGCTGTTGTTCGTCCTCCAGGTTAGCTCCCCTGGCAGAGAAGACAGAAATCACAATATGCACAGACTTTGTTTCACTCAAATACAAAAACACAGTTAAAAACAATGAAAAACTAACAGAACTGTTGTTTGTGCTTCTGTATGTTAGCCTTGTTTTCGTTGCTTCGTTTGGGGTTTTTTTTGCTTCTTCCTCTTCATGGTGAAATCTGCCATTGTTCCCTTTCTTGTTAAAGCCAAATTTTAACCACACAGCATTCTACCTATTCATAGTGTCTGAGCAACTTCTGCCTTCAGTAAATTCCAGCAATCTTTTACACCACACAGCCGAAAGGCTATGCAAAGGGAACAAAGACTAAAATAAAATTTGGTTTCCAGTGTAATGCGAGATTTATTTTTAAATTATTTTGCTCACACTGAGTATCTATTAGAGCTGTTAAAAAGTGAACTGCTTAGCTCAGAAGTTAGTAGGTTCAGGCATCAGACTGACTTTCTGGAACAGCCATCCCCTTCAGATCATCTGCCTCAATAACTGCATTTAACTCTCGACTGAAGCCAAATTTATTCTAATGTCGGTCTACGTCTAAGTTATTAACTGTGTCTTTTGTTGAATCTTTGTCTGCCCCTTTGTAATCTGTAATACCATTTTCTAAGTTGTTTTTAGGATGACTTCCTTTTTTCTTTTCTTTCTTTTTTTTTTTTAAATCACATGCTGTGCACCACTTTGGTCAATGCCTGTTTTGTAAATCTGTTACATAAATAAATTGACCCAACTTGTTTAAGTGCTGCATATCTTTCAGCATTCATTTAATTTTTCTACCTCTTTTTTTGGCTATGATTGATTTTGTAAAAGTACTTCATATGACACAATGCAAAACTTTTTAGCAAACTTTAAGAGAGACTGTTCTGAGGTTATTTATTGTTTATGTTAAAGAAATAAAAACATGAACTTCAGCAGCAGATGCGTCTGAAGAGTTTCTGAGCACATGCATCCCTCCTACCTGAACCAGCTGAGCATGTGGCCAGCATGGCCACCATGTCGACAGTTGTGACACCAGGTAAACCAGTTATTAAACTGAGCCAGTTTGTTCTCCCTTGTCAGGTCCACTTTTTCATCTGATTTACCAGTTCCTGCAAAAAAACAAAAAAGAAATAAAATATCAGTAAAGTTATAATGTTATCCTATTATGAGCAATAAGGAGAAAAGGCTTGACACTAAATGTCCAGGTGCTACCTGTGCTTAAATGCAGATCAAAGTCCACACATTAACTCAGGTAAATGCTCAGTTAAGTGTTACAGCCACTTAAGCTGCTGCAAGATGTGTGCCTGTTACTGGAAATATCAGCTGAGCATCTGTCCACATAGTCCAGTTTACCTTGGCAATTGGAAACAGGTGTGCCCATGTTCATGAGGCAGAGGGCACAGCGTGGCAGCGGTTTCCTGCAGCCAGGGCAACTTGTGACTTTTGACTTGGTGGGTGAGCCGCTGACACCATATTGGCTGAAGCCGCGGCCTTGGTGAGGTATTGTGGAGCAGCTGTAGGAGATGGACTTCCCACAGAAGTTGCAGCTCACAAACACCTGCCAAAGAACAAACACAAAGGTCGGCTGATAAGACCCGGTGAACATGAAGGTAAAACCAACAGCCGCATGCAGACCAGCTGTCTGGATTTTATTTTTAAGGAAGAGTGAGATAAGTACTTGATAATACAGCAATAATTCCAACAGGTGTAAGAGTGATTATTGGAATTTCAGCAATGCAATGAAGCACTGCCAAGATTTAGCTTAGATGTAATCACATGTTAAAAACCCTTTAATACCAGAATCTATTGAAAAAAACATTAATTACTTAAAAAAAAAAATCAACCAATGTGGAGTATGCATAGTATCAGGAACAGATTTCTCCAATACAAAAGGAGAAACAGCACAGACTATACTGACTATACCAGCAGGTTTTATGACAAGAAACTGAGAGGAGAGCTGTGGGTGTTATGAGCTTGGTACAAACTCTACTTGTAGTGTAATAAACAGCACAAACGTCCTACTTTCATATAAGGGTAGTTGTACGTAATACAGTAAGAAACAAGAACAAACACAGAAACAAGACAGACTGCTTTGAGCGTGCAGGTGCTGGATCACGTCACGTGATTTTATGACAGGACACTTTAACACTGTTTTACTGAGAGAATAAAAACGTATCAAATTTCACCTCTAACGTTTTTTTAACTAAACAACAACAACAACTGTATGGTGATGAAATATGTCAATGCTGGTACTAATATCAAATTTATAAAAACTGGCATTTCATGGGTTGACAATAGCTTTAACCCACTTCATCTTTTAAATCTTCCTGAAACAAAGCAAAGCGACTGAGTCGATTCTTTGGGATGACACTATAGTGCCAAAAAAAGACTGTAACCATCCTCCAATTGGGGGATGTACAACTTGTCCTGTCCCTCCATGGTTGAAGTCTGTAAAGTCCAAACAGCAAAATGCAGAAGTGACAGAATCGACTGTTCCTGTAATGGCTGTGGTTGCTCTAAAATCAAGTACTAGTTCTATCTTAAAATGTACAAAAAAGCCAGGAAAGCCTGGTTTTTACAGATAGTTTTACCTTAACAACAACTGTAAAGTGGGTGTTTTACTAGTCTGTTAGCACGAATTTCAAGACTTCAAAATACACAAGTCCAAAACCACGAGGTCAATGTGGCTACTTCCATCATTCATATACAGTCTATGTTAAACTGTTATCACTTTCAGATAATATAATGTCACCACGGAATCAGTCAATAACTTGATTTTGTGATGAACCACTATACCACATTCTTTCCCTTCACATCTCAATGCACAGTTGGAGATGGCACTCCCTCTCTGGTTCTTGCAGTTTTTAGCATATTTCAAACCTATGCATTGAGCGGTTGGAATCTGAGATGTGGGTGAAGTTACACTACATCGATTTCAGCGCTAAAATCACCTGGGCTAGTGGTTTGGAGCTGGGGTCCAGCTTGCCTCTGTGGATATCAAACTCAGCTCGTTTGTGCCAGAATCTCCAAGCGTCCAGCAGGTTGCGGTAGTTTTCAATCCAACACTGGACTCGAGGGTCTTTCAGCACTTCGCCCGGAGAACCCTGTAGAGAGAGATTATTTAGGCTTGTAAGACATTTCAACTTCAGCGGGGGTTCTGCTTGGGAAGGCAGCCATGCCCTTTCTTCTCATCTCTACTAGTTAAATATGTATGTGAGGTACGACATTTCTGTAGCTGTAGGCAGCTTTTGTCTTTTCACAAGCAGGTTAGAACAAGAAAATAAAATGAAGAAAACCCAGAGAGCTGTTTTACAGCATGAAAGGTTACAGACCTGTTCAGCCACTTTGATGTCTCTAGTGTTACTGTACCAGAAACAAGTGCACAGCAGCAAGCAGCTCCACCGAGGCTGTTACTTGTATTGTTACAGTAGGTGTTAGCTGTGAACTTTCACAAACAAAGAGGCAAGTTTTAGCATGTGCACTGATCTTTCAAAGGGTATGGTCAGACAGACAGCTCCTTTCTCTTTATTTGATGCACTCTAGTGTTTGTTTAATTATGGGAGTAGTTCACAACAGCCAGAATGAGAAAATTAGAATGAGGGCAGCATAGTTTTTAGACACAGTGGCAGCTTTCACATATGCACTGCAGGGACAGGGTTGTACTCGAGAATGCAAAAGTCCGATCATATCAGACTATCTGATGTGTGGTTATATTTCAGGGCATTCACCACTGCCTCCTTTGTGCTACTCAGCTTCCATAACTAAACCACATGTAGTACTTATGCAAAAAACATCCAATTCTGGATGTTTTTTGCATTCATATTAGTGTTTCTCAAACAACAAACTCTGTGAGAGCAAACCATCCAAGTATGATGCAAGAAATTAACACCATCTATCATTAATTTACTAAACATGCTCGTATTTTGAAAGTTCAGTCACTGCCAACCATCTTGCTCTGAAATATCCTCCTTCCAGCTGGTGGGCCACTCTGACCAGGCCAGCAGGTGGAGAGCTGGTTGACATACACCGACATAAAGCTAACTTGACAGCAGAACAGAATAAGAACTAACATCGCCAACTGCAGTCCAAAAAGGTGGAACTGAATTTTTTGACACAAAATAGTTGAAAATTAAAATATGCAAAATGCAAAAGAAAGAGAATAAATTGTGAGAATAAATTTCCGTACAACAATCAGAGCGCAAATCTGTGCCAAAAGCTATTTGCTCAGTCTGACGTACTTGTGTGCACTGGTTTATTTTGCTTTGTGTATCTGTGTGTGTGTATTATTTGTCTGGCTGACAGAGCTACTGTTCATCTTGACAAGGAAACTCATACAATAGAGGCTCATTCTCAAATCTCATGTGCCCTCTCCATTCTAAGCAGGTTTGTGTGAATGAGTGTAAAAATAAGCAGTTCTGTGTAATTTGTCTCAGTACCTTCAGCATGCAGAAGCTGGCAGTCTGGACGTCACCAGTTCGGTCCACATAGCTCTCCATAAGATCCACGCCATCTTTAGTTAGTCCGGTGAGCAGAATGCCCTCCAGGTTGCCCGCCTCCTTCATCTCAAGGGTTAGTCTGTCGATGTATCGTGGCAGCTGCAGCAGAGATTCAAAGTTAGCAAACAGCGATATATTCAGACTATATCTGCTGCTGAAAGCTTCACTCTGCAGTTACCTGTGCATCGTTGAGAAACATACAGGCAAAGGCCACTCGGTCTCTCACAGCCACGCTGCTCTCATACTGAAACACAAACAAAGAATCATATCTTCCCTTTTAATATCTGTCTCTCTGTCACTATTTGGAGGGGGTGAAGCTTCAGTATAGTGGATACTTTTTACATTAAAGAGTCAAAGTCTTCCTACTGAACCTGGCACAGAAAACTGTGTTTGTGACCCTGTTCTGACCCACAGTGCTGCGAGAAACAAATCATCTGTGACAAATAATCAATTCTCAAAGCAAAGATGGCAAGAAACAAAGTCAAAGTGACTGCATAAATCCTCTTATCACTTTCTGCCAGGAAAAGGTCTACAGACATAAATAACAGTGAGAGGAGCCAGAGGCCAGAATCTGAGCAGCTGCAGGAGGAAAAAAGCAGAAACCAACACTGTGTTCTGGGCACAGACTCCTTTTTCATAGAGGTGTTTTATGACGGAAACGTAAAACATATCTTTTCCTGTGCACCTGAGGATTTTCCCACTAAACACCACTGGAGTATTACCCGAGTATTCATCACTGCGTTAAGAATGCCTGACTGCTTTTATGAAGTGGGAACAAAAGGGCCACTGTTGAGAAAAGTGTGCTTAGAAAAAAATCCGTTTTTTTTTCTAGCGTTCAAATGTTCGTGATATTAAAGAGATCCAATACCAGCACGCCATCGTAGGCTCCAGGCTCACTGGTGAGAAAGGCAAACATGATGCAGAGGTAGGGGTTCTTCAGCTGCAGCCTCAGAGAGCTGCACATCTCTCTCCACAGGGACGACTTTTCGTCAGTGTAGCCTGACAGAGCCATGGCAACCACATTCAGGTTCAGGTCACCTGTGAGTAATATGAAGTGAAAGAAGCAGATTTATTTACAGTCTGTAGTCTTCACTGTAAGAGCAGCACATCTGAAAAAGAGGATGAAGCTATTTTCACAAATGAAGCCAGATTAATGTTGGAAAAAACATGTCAGAATATTTTCCACAGTTGTCCTTTCGCACATGTAGCACCCAGCAGGAAGTAATCTGCTTCGGACACATCCTCACTACTGGAAATGTTCGGCTCAGTTTAGGGGTAGAGCTTGCAGAAAGCAGAACACTTGACACCCACTCATTGGACACAAATGGACAAAACATTGGGAAGCTGGCAGGTTAGGTCCATTTAAACTCTGCTCTTACTGCAGTGGGCATTTTAGTTGTCATACATGAGGTAATATGTAAAAGTGCTCACGGCTGCAGTGCATGTGTGAAAAAGGTTATGGCAGCTGTTCAAGGTGATGTTTTATTGCTTGGAGGGGGGAAAAAGTGTCCTACTTTTCTTTTTCTTTTTTTTAAGGTTAACCTATCCAAAACCAGCTCCATATCCCTTTTGTTATACCGTGGGCTTTAGTTCAAATTTAAACTGCAATTTCTTGCTAAAGAAAAGAACTTTTAATGACTTTGCCTCCCAACGTAAGACCTATCATAAACCCTAACAGAAGTCTCTATACAACACAGTTTTTATTACATATTATTACCTCTAGATATATGACCGGGTGAGGCTCGGAAAATACCTAACTGAACTACTCTGGTATAACAAAATGTTGGTTTAAGGTTGTACATTGGAATCAATACATTGTAAGTTAGAGCTGCAACGTTGAAAGTCCTGAGATGGCTCTGTTGACACATCTTATCTAATGAATCACCCTGTCAGTCTTACTCAGGAAGCACTCATTAGTGCATACAACAGAAAAGCGTTTGACCTACATTGGTGTAATTTTTTTCCTCAGTTAAGGCGTGTGTAAACAGCAGCCTTCTCTCTCCATTTTCATTAAACTTGTGTAAAAAAACGTGTTTCCTGCTGTTACATTAATGAAATTCCCCTTTTTTCAAAGACTTCCTTTCATTTTTCAAGAGTTTGCTTGATGTTGAACACAATTTTCATCAATAACTGCTTGTTCAAATTAAACAAGCCAACATGGAATTAATAGAAAAGCTGTGATTAGAATTTTATCATTGTTTTCTTACATTTTAAAGGCCAAACAATTACAATTACATATACTTGATGCATGTACAGTTATGTAGTCTGTCTAAAGTATCTCCCCTTATTAAATTACTTTCTCTCGCCTTCCTCTCATCCCTAAAAGCTCACCTTTCTCTGCCATGGCTCCCTTGTTGAGGATCTGGATTGCCCGCCGGATGTCCAGGTTGAACAGAGCGACAGCAGCCGCCCGCTCCCACTCGTGTTCCTGTTCCAGTGATCGCAGGAAGTTCTCCACATCTGTGTCAGTCCCCCTGCTGATCCAGCCACAGAGCCGCAAGGCAAGGCAGCGCTCCTCGCTGTGGTACCGCGGCACATCTGTCTGCCGGTCCGAGCCACTCCAACACCTGCGGCTTTCGGTTGTCCCTTTGGGACCACAAACACAGGAAGTCAGTTTTTCAGTGTATGAAATTTCAAATAAACACAGTTACTGTGAAGTGTCCTGTGGCACAGACAATCAGTTGGTTATTTGTTTTACCTGAGGTTGTCTTGACAATGTTCTTAATCCCAGAATAAACCACAGACTGTACGTTCCCCTGAAGTTTTAGCTCCATATCCTCCGCACACTGTTTCATATGTGATACTTGCATAGGAAACAGTAACAGTGTGCAGTCAATGCAACATAATACAGGCACATAACAAGGCATCTACAACATTAATCATTAATTATTTTTGTCCTTTGAACAAGGACAAAAATAAATAATGTGTTAATACTTTTACTATGGTTATAAATCGTTTTCATTCATTCATTTTTTTCCTAGTTATTCAAGCCTTGCCTAGAGTAACATTATGTCCCACCAGGGGGCGCTGCCCCACATTTTAATCTGTCAACATCTGGGGATGTTCAGAAGCATTCAATGTATTTAACCTCCTAGGACCTGGCGTCCACATATGTGGACATCACATTTTGGGTTATTTAGACCAAAATGCTCAATTTTGCTCTACAAGGGCCTGATATCCACTTACAAGGACATTATACTGCTACTGTTCTATCAAAACTTTAAAGGAATATCCTCATATGTGGAACTCATTTTTCTTAGAAACAAAAATTAGGTAAAAAAAATAAATGAAAATCTGGTAATTCTTTGTTTTTACATTCATCAGGTCCCAATCAGCCCAAATATCAAAGAGAAATTAAAAATGCATGCCGTGGCAGAGTTCGGGTCTTAAGAGGTTAAATGCAACCAAAAATGATTCAAAACCTAATTAATCAGTGAATCAACATTAATAACTCAATTTGGAAGTAATTTTACAATCCTTTTTGACTTTACTTGCCAAATGTTCGATAAGAAGATTGAAAGCTCTCGAAAGGTGTTATTATGCCCATTATAGGCTTCATATGATAACCTTTTTAAAGGTTGAATTCTTTACTCAACTAAATTAAAAGGTTACATTTTGATGTAATAATAATAATAATAATACAAATCTCTACTCTATATAGTCTTTAGAGGAGAAACCTTCAGATGAGGAGAACCATCATCGGAGCAATGAAGCACTTCACTGCTGCTTTGTAAAGTAATAAAAATAACCTGCCCTGCATACAGTTTCAACAGGTGGCTGACTGTTTGTCTCTGCCATTAAACAGATTATCAATAAGCCATCATGCAGATATTTCCATCATTTCATCACCTGAAAGGATATAGAACAGATCATGCCATAAAGACTTAAGTTGGGGATCCTTCCCACCCGCCAGCAAATGGTTCCTCCACACCTGGACGGTATCATGCCCGTACCTGGACTGAGCCCTTTCCCTCATTTTAGTAGCAATGTCTTTCTCGATCAAACTCTCCACTCCCTCAGCTGAATCCTCAACACACTCGTACAAGTGTCTGCCACACGCCCACATGAGAGAAGTTGTGGAGCTCCATGCTAGTGAGATACGTTCAAACACCGTGAAGTCAGTCATGACACGGTTGGTTGCTGACACCACCACCATGCGGTTCTGGGAGGACTGGTGCCAAGCAAAGCTGCCAATCTGACTTTCACAGGGCTGCACACTGCGCTCAATGATGGTGGGCTCCGTCTCATCACCTATGGGCGTGGGAGTGTGCTGCATGTCGTACAGGCGGATAATGTTGCTGTCACGTGTCAGCGTGGCCAGTAGGCCAGTACGGGTTGGACACCATGCCACCTGAGAACAAAATGCAGAATTTTATCAGCTATAATAAGAAGACTTCTACTGAATAAGCATGCCCTGACTGAGCTTATATAAACCTTTTTAATGCATCTTAATCTTGTTTTTGATATCATTTATTCCCTCTTTTTTCATTTAAATGAAACAGGACTTGGTGATAAAAAAAAAAAAAAGTTTAAAATTATTTGAGCATTTCATCACTCTGTCTTTGAACATTTAGGCCAGGGGTGTCCAATCCAAGCCTCGATGGCCAGTGTCCTGTAGGTTTTAGATGTGTCCTTGATCCAACACAACTGATTCAAATGGCTAAATTACCACCTCAACATGTCTTGAAGCTCTCCAGAGGCCTGGTTATGAACTAATCATTTGATTCAGGTGTCTTGACCCAGGGTGATATCTAAAACCTGAAGGACACTGGGGCTTGAGGCCTGGAGTTAGACACGCCTGATTGAGGCAATCTAAAATTGACAGGTTACAAACAAGCTGACATCTTATTTTCTCATAGAACCAGTGGTTCTCAGAATGTGGGACATTGAGCAACTGCAGGAGAGGCATGGAATGACCAGAGGTTATTCCCTGAAAAATCAATCTGTGCCTCCCACTTGACCCTGCCAGAATCAGCTAACTGGTACAACAATTTTAGTATATGTAATGCAGCCACACAGAATAGTACCTTAATAGTAAGAAAATATTTTGCCAAGTTACAAACAAAAAAATTTCCAGCATCTTTGACCCTCATAACTTCATGAGAAAATGAGATAACCACATGAAAATTTCAGAGATAAAAATAAACAAACTGTGTGGGTTTTTTTTTAACTGCAATTGAATCAACTTTAAACCCACTCATTGTCATGATTTTAGTTCCTTAAGTATTTTCAAATTCCGGGTTGTAAAATATGATCATGTCACATCATTTTTGACACAGGAGTCACAGCCAGATAAGAAGCCATATGTCATATGCTATCACTTGTTTTTAAACCAGCCACTTGTCATGCTGACCTTTATTTCACTGAAACTGAACTTGCAAACTTTGCGATGTTAATAAATGCAGAAGGCTGAACATTTACATGGCCAATACACAAAGCTAGTATATTAGTGCATCCTTATTACTGTGGCCTTTAGTTCGTTTTCTAACAAACACCATCCTACCTTTGTGAGTGGCTTGGGCTGCTCCGTCAGTGTGAGTACAGGCTTTTCAAATTTCCTCAGATCCCAAATGGCCACCTGCCCCTCAAAGAAAGAGGCCACGCGGTCATGGAAGTGCGGGTCAACTGTCACACCTTGGATGGCTTTTGTGTTTACAAACGTTTTCTGACTTGTGTTTCTCAGGTCAAATATTGCCAGGTTCCTGTGCATGCCTGCCAGCAACAGCTTTGGGTCACGGAGCAGCCAGCAAAGCGAGAGGCAAGCATCATTCTGGCCTAACTCATACAATGGCTTGGTCACCACTGTGCTAGAGTCCAAATCGACAGATGAAAGGCGAATCTTCTCAGCTGCTACACTGGTCTCTGGGGACAACTTACTGCTGATGTCCCATATGAGGACAGAGAAATCTGCCCTGTGCTTGTCTAACCCAGCAGCCAACAAGTTGCTGTCCACGGGATTCCAAGCTAAAGTGTTGCACTGGCGGGCGTGTTTGGGCACAAACTCTTTCCCCACCAGCTCTTTGCATGCAGAGTTGTGGCTCTGGCCCAAGCTGGTAAGCACAACTCTGCCGTTGGCTTGGCCAACGGCAAGTAAACACTCCGGCTCGTGCTTGGGGTACCAGGCCACACATTTCATATAAGGGGTGTCCGAGTTGATGGCCAGTAATGTAGCAGCAGTTTCCTCGGAGAGTGGTAGGGTGCCAGCCTTGGCTTCTGTGCTGCCCACAGGTCCGATCCGGTACAGTCCCAGTTCGGAGTCGCAGATGACGTAGCGGTCCGGGTGGTGGGGGGACCACAGGATGTCGGGTTTGGAACCGCTCATGATTCAGACGCTAGTAGATTTTCAGGGAAGTTTAACCTCTCCAGCCTGAAAATACGGCAGATTATCACACAAATTAGCAAATGAACAAAGGTCAGAGACTGCGCAGAAATATTAGGCAACCCCCGAGTGCAGTGGTCGCAAGGTGGACAACAGACAGCTCTGAGAAATCTTTTTAACATGTTAAAGTAATGATACACTGAACCAAACCGTCAACATAACCTGAGCTCTGTGTGGAAGTGTAGCACAGTTGGTTTGAATTTAACGCCCAGCATGTTAAAAAGTTGCCGTGGGCAGTTATAGTACTACTTTTAAGTTTGTTGACATGCTAGCTAAACTAAGCTAATGCTAACAGGTAAAGGGAGAGCAAGCGCGTGACCGTTTCGCTCGCGCCAGTTTAACCAGCAGTCGAAAACATCTGTTTGAGCACTTCGAGAAGAGGTTTTACTTACATAAACACAACAAAGACGACTTATAGGAATGCACGAGATACAGCTTGAAATACACATGGCAACCTGGAGCCAAAGCGGATGTTGTGTGTTACACCAAAACACGTCCGTGTTATTAGCAACGTCAGCTACTTCATGTTCCGCTAAAGATGCGGTTTACCAGCAGAGGGTGCTAAGTGAATAAAAAAGAAAGAGAAAAGACGTCAACGAAATCAGACAGTTTTATATAAGGAATTAGGCTATTTCAGATAATCACTATTTAAGTTAATTAATTTATTAAATATATTTAAACAATACGAGTTGAGTTGTCGGACTGACAATGTTATTGAAATGAGGTCGATTTCTGCGCTGTACAAGAGTATCATACGACCACAATTCATCTGCTTTTCACATTAGTGGGGGAGAGTGGAAAAGGCAAGAGAACGAAATTCATTTGGGATTTTTTTTGCACAACAAGCTATTTTCCTTAGTAACCAACCCATGATAGCCAGAAAACTGACAAGTTTGTTAAGAAAAAAAAGATGCCGAGAAAAAAAATACTTTAAAATTATTTTATCCCTGCAAACTAATGTAGTTTGCTTTATTTTATGTTGGCAGTGGTTTTTAGATGCATTATTTATGGGTTGGAGTGATGACTATTGCAAATGCTATTTATCTCTAAAATCTAAATGATTTTAGTGCACGGACTCAATGCGCACAAAAGACTTTCATGGGATCCCTTCTGTCAGGCATGAAGCGCTGCACTGGACTAAAATGTTGGAGCTGCACCAGGGAGGGCCCCCGGCTACAAACACTCTCACACACACAGCACATCAGCTCATGCGATGGTCCTCAGTTTATCTCAGTCTGGTTTATAGGGACCCCGGGTTCTGCGGAGAAATGCCTCTCAAAGAGCTGACTGGACTACAAACACTGGCTGCAGCTAAATGAGATTCGAGGTAATAATATATATATATATATTTGCTTTGTTTGTAAAACTTTTTTGCAAAGTAGTGAACCTCGTGGTGTCACAGTTTGAATGGCAACTTCAGTTTTTTTTGCACTCCAGTCTAGGTATGTTGCTGTGTCCTTTTCTCAATCACCTGGCAGAGGTTTAACTTTATATGAAGATATTGTTTAGATTCTGCAGCATTTGTAACTTATTAACAGAAAAATATTTGCACAGATTATTCTGGTTTTACACACATTTACATATTGTTGGCACTGTAATATAGTAAGTATTTGAGAAAGCGCATTATCAGTAGGAGGAACGGTGTCATCTAAGCAAATTAATACCATTAGAATTGCTGCCATTTCTGTGAAATGCAGAACACAGCTCCCTTTTTTGGGATCTGCAACTGGGTGTGGTTAGCAGTGTCCATGATAGTAAAAGGAATCCTATTAAAAATGAAATAACCCATTGTGCTTTCATACACTGCTTTCCCCCCTAACATTCTCCTCTTTTCTCTGTTAGGATGTTGCTGAAGGGAAACCTGAGCAGAGGAGTCGGGGTCTGCCTTCTGCTGCTGGCTCTCCTACACAAGGCCACAGGCCAGAGGAGAAAGTCAGGGCGCAGGAACAATTACAGGCTGCAAGATGAGGGAAGAAATGGTAATTTTTAGATGAGGTCTCCACATGCTGGTGGTGAAAGTCACTATGTTGCACTGAGGGAACAAATTGTTGAGTGAGGGATGGTGAAATCAGGCCAGTGAAATGGTTGAGTCATCAAATTTTAAGTAAAAAAAAAACTACACGAGAATTTCTTAAGTCATCCACCCACAATGCCTTCCTTTAAGTGTCTTTTTTTAAATGTAAAAAAAAAAGGATGGATTATGGATGGATACATGTGGCAATTTGATTTAATTTAGTACAAAAACAAACACCACTAACTCTGATCCCATTGCAGCTGAAGTGAGGAACTGCAACTAAAGTAACTGTAAGTTCTAAGGTTGGAAGTTGACAATCTGGGGTCTTTCACTTGGTCCTTGAGCCTTTACTGGACAGTTTTAGTAATGTAGAACTACTCAAAACTGTAATTTTCCACAAGCTGCACTTACACTGACTTGCCACAACATTAAGTCTCTGTATTTATTATTTATTGTGTAGCTTCCCTTCATGCTGCCAAAACAGCTCAGGACACAAGACCTTTATAGGTCTCCTGTGGCATCTGGTATTAGGAATTTGGGAGTGGATATTTCCCCCGAATCAGGTTTATTCCAGAATATTTCATGAATTCATGATTACACGTGAATCCACAGCTGTTTGAAGTGTTGCTTGAGACATTAGAGCACTTTTGATAGTGTAATGGATACATACCGACTGCTGGCAGAAGGGACTGAATTTGTGGACAGAAGTTAGAAAGGTGTCAGAGTGCCAATCCTGAAATTAGTCCTGTTTCTAATACTTCTAGCTTGATGTCAGTTTTTGTGATCTCCCTCTCAAGTAGGTCTGACATGTTCACTGGAAGTGGCATTCATCCTGGACAGCTCTGAGAGCGCAACCATATCACTGTTCGAGAAACAGAAGACCTTCGTGTTGAGCTTCAGCACCCGGCTCGCCATGCTGCAGGTGCCCAGCTGGGCAATGAAGGTGCGGATGGCTGCGCTGCAGTACAGCAGCACTGTGTCCATAGAGCACAGATTCTCGGCCTGGAAAGACCTGGACTATTTTCACGGTCAAGTCAGCACCATGAACTACATCGGTCACGGCACCTATACCACCTACGCCATCACCAATGCCTCACAGCTTCTGGTGCATGAGACCTCAAAGGACAGCGTGAGGGTGGCGGTGCTAATGACAGAAGGAGTCGATCATCCCCGTAACCCTGATGTGATTGCAGCTGCTGTGGAGGCCAAAGGTCATGGCATAAAGTTCTTTGCTGTTGGGCTATCAGATATTGCCCAGCAGAATAATGCCAAGCTCCGGGCCATCGCCAGCACACCTGCTCAGCAGTTTGTCCAAAGTATGCTCGACTCTCAGCTAGAAGAGAAGCTGCTCAAAGAGATGGTGAGTGTTGGTTTCAAGTAAAATGAGCTCAGGCACAGAGGTGCCAGTACAGAGTCGAGACACATCAGAGTGGTGAAATGCTTTTTTGGAAAACGTCGTGCTTGGAAATAAACTTCAGTTATTGAAGGACCTGACAAAGCTTACTGAATGACAAAAAAAAGCTTATTATAAAGACGCTGACTATAGATTCAGTCCAGGGAAACACAAAATATACTATATGAGTGCTACCACAGCTATTTGGTTACTTCTTGTTTTACTTTGAAAGTTTTGGAAAAGGGCTGGAACTGTGTACTACCTATCGAGTTCTACCGACTATTCAAAGCTTTATCTATACCACATCTTCATACAGTTAACTTAAATGTCTCTGGAAAGTTTGAATCCAGAACAGACTTGAGATAAGGTGACAGCACTGAAAATGCCACGTCCAGACGAAGAGAATCAACCTTTCGGGATTTCCTGTCTGGGTGGTTGAGCATGCATCAAGACGATACAGGAGAAAGTTTTCATAATATTGTTATGTAATAAATAAATTTATATTAAAATATCAATTGTCCACATTAAACTTTATAGTAAAACCTCAAAGTCCAAGACTAAACCAATCATTTCACCTAATTTATCTCAATTCTTTTACCACTCATAGAAAAAGTTTATGAATTTCCATTAAGGGCTATCTTTGTTCTTGGCTGTGCCATTGGCCTCAGCAAAGTAGAGTGGTGACAAGCGCTACAGTGTAGCTAACAATCTATTTTAATTGACTGGGTGGTTAAATTGCTTAGTAAATAGAGCAGAGGATGCACTAAACACAAGCTCAGCATTTCTACCCTAAAAGGTCATAAGTGAAAGTATCTTAGAACTATCAGGTAAACTGCTTGCATGCTAACTTTATGGCATTGGGTGGATGACAGGCAAATATTATAAAAGTATAACAAATAAAAATTTATAACCTCTTATCAGAGAGTCGCCCAGGTATAGGGTATTTCTAAATACCCCTGTGGTGACCCCTAAAGAAGTAGTTTAAACACAACAAGCCCTAAACGAGTCACTTCTTCTCTGGTTGGTGTTAAAAGAGGTAAAAGTTTAGCTTTTGACAGATTAAAGGTTTATGTACAAACAGAAGAAATTAACCTGTGCTTTGATGTATGTTTTAATGCTACATTACTCAATTTCTCTTTTTTGAAAGAGTTTAACAATCTTGAAAATCAGAGTTTGTCTTAAAAACCTTAACTGTAATTAAAAAAAATAAAAGAAACCAGAATGTGACTGCTGTCACTGTAACACAAAGGTGTACCACTGATACCTATAATTCAGCAGCTCCTTCTAATAGAATAGGACATAGGTATCTGACATCCTGCATACTCTCCTAAAATTACTGACATCAGATGCCGTGTCTGGAACTGGGCTACAGAGATCATCTTCTGTTTAGTCTTGTTCATGCTCATGCTGTCCTTACAGCGGGTTCACATCTTAAGTAAGAGTTGTGTCTGCATGAGGGTGTTTTCCTGGCTGCTTTGCATTTTCCACAGCACCCAGAAATGTCAAATATCTGCAGGAGGTCACGGCTAGTCTGAGAGACTGGCATGGCTTGTTCTGCTTTTCATTAATGTGCCATTTTATTCAATCACATTTAGCACTTCCAAAACAGAGACAGCTACATGACAGAGGACAGTACCCAGTTTTACCAAATGTAGAACTTATAGAGCTTATAGAGGTTACTTACCTGCTATGCTGAGTTGGCACCCAGGCACCCAAGTGCCCCAAAAGCTTAGGTTGAGTTCACATAATTAGATTAATTATTATTTAAAAATTGTACCATGAAATGTTAACATTAACAATGACAGATTTTCAGTTTTCATCTTGTGCCCAAAGCCCAAAGTTGTTTGTTCTCATTGTTTGCTGTAGAGGTTTCTTTTAGCATATTGCATTTTTATATCTTTCTGTATGTGTTGTCACAGGGTAACCAAAAACCAGTTGGGGTTAGTTCACTGGAAATAATGATGTGAACACAGCTGTAGAGATGATTTTCAGGTTCTGTACAGTACCAAGTGTCCTGCAGACAGTATTTCATGAAGAGTAAAACTACACACATAGTTTATGGCAAACAGAAATATTTAGATCCTTTATCTAGATATGATGAAAGTATCCTGTTACAAGTTACAGACATGGGCAGCTGCCGACAACACAGACAAGTTACATTCGTTACATTTCTTTCAAGTACACTTGCAGAAATGGAAAAAGAAAAGACATAGTTGGTGTGTAGTGTTGCTTCAGATAAGTCTGTGTGGTCACACAAAAAAGAAAGAAACAGCCATGAAAGCATTCGCCAGAAGGCTTGGATTCACCTGTGATGTCACTTGGACCCAGTCAGATCATAGTGGAAACTTTAACAGGTCTTAAGGTAAAGGGGAAAAGTACTGACTTTAAAATACTTTAAAGTGGTGGACACATCTGCTGCCAAGCAACTAGCACCATTCCTCAGTGGGACTCAGACTGTAGATAAAAGATGGACGTAACTGACACATTTTTTTATCTTCTGTTTTTTTTCCACAGGGTGCAGTTGCATATGAAGGGGTAAGACTTAAATGGAAGTCAACATCTCTTTAGTATGGCTAATGGTTGCACTGACTTTATAATATTTTTCTCGCTCTGATAGTGTCCACAGGCCCAAGTATGTCTGTGTGAAAGAGGAGAGAGAGGTCCTCCAGGAAGTCCTGTGAGTTTTCAGCAACTAAACACTGAGGAGTTTCATAAGTGGAAAATACTATTAGCTTTACAGCTTAATCATTGCTTCATCTTAAAACTGGTAATATTTCCAGGGTAGAAAAGGAGACCCAGGCTTCAGAGGGCCAGCTGGTCAAAAAG
Organism: Haplochromis burtoni; assembly: GCF_018398535.1. Classification (NCBI taxonomy): domain Eukaryota; kingdom Metazoa; phylum Chordata; class Actinopteri; order Cichliformes; family Cichlidae; genus Haplochromis; species Haplochromis burtoni. Next base: position 514,832 of record NW_024582712.1, read on the forward strand.
GAGCGAGGGTGAGTCGTGACACAAAGAAAGTCTTTCTAAAATATTTCAGTGTTTAATTAGTGGGCTTCTGTTTAAAGGGGGAGTCTGGGCTGAATGGCACACCTGGAAGTGATGGTCCACCGGTAAGAAAGCAGATTTGTCCCTTGTTTTTGCACAACTGCCAAACAGCAAGCATGTTAAGAGATGAAACATCGGTTTTTAACCTGTTTGAATTGTTTGCAGGGCCGCACAGGTTACAAAGGCAACAAGGTGAGTGACTGTGACCTTTCAACTGCTCTGTTCTCACTATTGAAACATGTCCTCAGAAAATATCTGCAGGGTCTAACGTTGTGTCGTGTGGTCTTGTAGGGGGACAGAGGAGACTGTGGCACTCCTGGGGAAAAGGGTGACACTGTATGGTCATTTTTTTCTGAGATGTTTCAGTAAACACCCCAGACTTGTAGTGACATAGGTTTTATGTTGCAGGGCCCAGAGGGTCCTCCGGGCCCACAAGGACCAAAAGGAGCACAGGTAAGAGTGGCCACAAGTCTCAGTTCTGGTTTTGTTTTATACTGAATTGTGACAATTATGGGCCCTGGTTTAAATCCCACATTTTTGTGAGGCTTTCCTGACTTTTTGTCTACATTATTCACACACTTGTGAATCCATGAAAAGAGAGGATAAAAATATGTCCATGTAATTCATGGAAGGCAACCAAACCAACTGTTTATACAAGATGGAGTCATTGAGTTGTCATCCACTGTTTTGAGAATGGTATAATTCATCTTTAAAGACAACAGATTTTTAATGAATTTGGACTTTTTTCAATCACAAGCAATTTTCTATTTTTCAGTGTCAAAATTTAAGTTCCATTACTTTCAAAACTTATCGCTCAGACTCCTGAAAAGTCGACATCCGACAGTTGGTATTCTCTTCAATATGAAAAATGGAAGTGGAATTTGTCTTTTATTCGTCTTTGCACTAATGGAATGTGAATATTGGATTATGGGTAATCCTGATACCATTGGGGCTATCTAAAGCTGTGAATCCAGGCTTGCAGGATATTATTCTTTTGCAGGAACAGACTTTGTGTGATGGGATTAGTGCAGCGACCTGGCCGCACAGCAGCACTCTTCCTCCTCTGTGCTACTGGCACAGTGTCAGTATAACCTTGTTGTTTCATGAGCTAGGCATGAGAATCGAATGGCATGAAAGCCATGAATGTCGATCTTAATCCTGTTGTATTTTTTATTCAGCGGCAGTGGGTTGGTCTTGACCTGCAGATCAGTAACACAGTGTGGGGGCTTCCTTTTTGATTTATACATGACTGCTTTTTGTTTGATTCATTTGAGAAGTGAAATATAAGGTTATAGATTATGTAGGTTATAAATGAGTAAATGTGTATTTCTTTTGCAGGGAGCGCCAGGACCACCAGGGGAGGTGGGTCCTGAAGGCCCATCGGGTTCTAAAGTAAGTTTCTCAAGATGCAGTGGATTTTCTGTCATTCCTGCTTGGTTGGACTAGCCTTTAAAACTGCAACAAAATCTCTTCACAGAGTTGATGTGCCACCCAAATGCAAATTTCAGGAACAAAAATATCTGAGCAATAGAGGAAATTTAATAGTTGATTTAAAGAGTCACAAAGAAAACGAGGCACCAGGGAGAAAAAACAAGAACCTGAGCACAAAAAAACACTAACAGACATTTCAATAAAGATCTACATTGAACTACATATACACAGAGAGCAGATTTATTTGTGGTATGTTTTTAGTGCGATACAGCTGCTGAAGCAATACAACCAAAGCACAAACTGCATTGCATCCTCGCTGAAATTTACATGTTTTCAGCTGGTGATTGAGAAAATAACTGAATGTTTTTATGCTTGTTCCTAATGCTGCTAAGTGTCTTTTACACTGCTGGAACTGCACCTCCTAAAGCACAGATTAGAACACTGATCGCCTACAGGTGTAGACTATTTGTTCCCCAATCAATAGAATAAATTTCTCTTTGTCCTGGCAACAGCCCTCATTAGGCTACATAACTGTCAGCACCGAGCTCACTGAATAACCTTTAGTGTTTAAATGCATCAAGTTTAAAGTTTCAGAGCTCTAATGTGCACCCAGCTGTAAAATAAATTTATTAATTTGAGGTAATATGTAATGTATTTGATTGCTCTGTGTGCTGGTGATGATCACGAATTCATAAGATTCATGATTTTCTGCAGCATTACCCTTGTGTCTTTGCAGCACCAGTGATGGCTTTCGCTGTTATATGTTTAATATTTTTAATAGACTGTTTCACCCTTCCTTGGATAATGTGTCTGTTTGCAGTAGTTTGTTCTCAGTTGATCCATTTTACACCACAGATAAAATTAAATGACATGTGAAACAACCCACTTATGTGAGCATGCTCAGTGCTTAAAGCAGAAAGCCTGGGTGAACAAAGAAAACTGATAACCACTGTTGTGATGTTTCTGAGGTTTTAGGTTTTGTCAAGCCAGCTAACTTCAAGAAAGTCTGGCTACAGTGAACTTGCTTCATAGCGTGACCCTCAGGCTTTAGACAATTTAGGGAAATAAGAGGTTCCAGGGGAGAACCAACAAAATAATAAGCCTAGGCTTCAAAGTATCCCAAAGGCCCAACATCTCCACTTTGGTCTCATCAGTCCAAAGAATATTGTTCCAGAAATTGTTTTTTAGATGCAGTTTTGCAAACCTAAACTCTGCTCCCATCTTCTTTTTAGAGAATCTTCTTGTCAAGCCTTGTTTGACTTTTCCAAATTATATGGAGTGCATATAGTCCTGTGAAAACCTATATTACACAACTATGTAGTAAAGTTTTGGATATTTCCACAAAAGTTTCTAGAATTTTGTGAATTTATCCTTAAAATATAAAAACCCTGTTTTTGAGATACTGTGACATTAATCTCTAAATAAAATAGTGCCTTATCAACTTAAATATATATTTTTATTCTAAAATAATGCTCGTAATGCTGCTTTGTATTGAGCAAAAGCAGTCTACAAGGTCCCCCAAAGCTCAAGAACTCACTTGTTGCTCATTCTCATTCTTTTTCCATACAAACTCTTAATGATGTCCATATTCAGGTTTTACTGACAGGCATACGAGTCTTCTTCAGTTTAGGGAACTAAAAGTATCCCAAACATTTAGATTATCATGTCAATAAAATCATGACTATTTGGTCAGACAAAAAAGAAAATGTTGCAATCTCTGACACACACCATCATTCATATGCAGGACTGTGCGGACACTTTCCCTGACAACATCTGCACGGTCACATATCAGCTTTGGCTCAAGAAAGCGAGGGACATAATACTGACCTTTACAGTGTGTGCCAAAGCCTAATAAGATGGTGTTGCTTCCATCGCCACAGAGCTTCCCCATTTCTTTTTAACAAAAATGTCTTTATGCCGATAAAATCACATGTGATTTATAGCATTTTTTTTAATAGCCGACACTCTGAATGTCTGACTACAGTTTTTTAGTAAGCTATGTGATTGGATAAGTTTATCTGGTCGTTTTTTGCAAAAAGGTTTTGAATAGATTTGCATAAAGATTACCTTCACAAATACACACTATGAAACTGAAATAAGAAATATTGGGAGACATCATCTTGATGTTCTCAAGAAAATATCCCAGATGTCTTTCTGGATCCAGAGACTGAGTTCATGCTCTGCTGTTATTTATTTTTTTGGCTGTGCTGTTTGAAGAGTATTCCTAAGTGGTGTATTTTTTCAACAGTGAGGTTGATTTACTGAGTCAGTGTCAGGGTGACAAGAGAACTTTCATGTATGTTCTCACATTCAGGGCCTTCAGCATTTATGTCAAGCACTTTGAGTTTACATGTAATAAAAACAATGAAAATTTCCATAAACATTATATACAGCACTTGTTGCTTGGATTAAAGTTGCCCAGTTAGACTGCTTTGTCAGTATCCTGGATTGGATGGTTCTCTCATATACATTTCTTCATCTTTATTTAATTTTGAATTCTGCCACAGCAGGACTTTAGTTGTTCATGAATAAACTGTTTGTACTGTACAGCTGTGTATACAGCAAAGTTTCCCTGAAAGAATCCCTGAGATTGTTCTTTTATTGCCTTTTCCCTCTCTTATGCATGATGATGGATTCTCATACTGAACATAGCCAAAGTGCAGTGAATGTAAATTCTCAGTTTCCAACATTTTTTTCTACTCTTGGCTTCGTGTGATGTTAGAGGGGGTCCAGTAGTAAAAATATGGAGCATAACAGGTCCCCATAAAGAATAAAACAATAGATTAGAATGATTTTATTGGATTAGAAGGACAGCTACATGCATCCTGGCACCATCTGTCATCTCGTCATTTTACATTCTGTTAACCTGTTTCCCGTGTTGTTTGCTGTATCATCACGTAACATGCAAACCTTTGAACTTGATTACTCTCAGGGAGAAAGAGGACCCAGCGGTGAACCTGGACAACCAGGAGACATTGGTATTGGATTCCCAGGAGCCAAGGTGACACATTTATATTACAATTACTATAAAAATCATAATTCAAAGTGAAAATGTCAGTGAGGGTGGAGAGAGATATTTCATTGCTGGAAGTCAAACAGCGGTGAGGTTTTGTTTCTGTGAGAAAGGAATTCAAATACCTATTAAATCATCTCAGTTGAACTGCTACTAACTGCAAGACACTGAATAAAAAAAAGATATTTTATTACTGAATTATGGGAAATTTTGTTTTTACTTTTTACTAATTACAGGGTGACAAGGGTAATCAGGGAAGACCAGGTCCAGCAGGTCCTCCGGGCATAGGTGAACCAGGACTCCCGGTAAGTATGAAGATTAGGATCTTTGGCATTAAGATCTCATATCTTATGAGTAACTGTATCATAGTGAGCTTTTATATATAAACATACAGACAAGTGAGATAAAAGTTAGACAAAACTGACATAACTTAGTAAGCTGCTGAGCCGCTTTGTGCCACCAAAACAGCTTCAATGTGCCATTTATTCTACAAATGTCTAGAACTCTCTAGTATTTTTTCCATATGATTTTTGATGTTATTGTGGGTTATTTTACTGTGATGCGTAATCATTTAGGCATTTCTTTTAATTTGTTACCCTGTTAGCTAACTTAGACCACAATAATTACAAGAAAAAGGTATTTTTATCCACAATAAGTGACATCGCAGCTCTGTTCTGGGACTTACCTAACCTTACATTTATGCACATGGAAGAGGTTAATGAATGCTTTATTAGCCTAGAGGGCAGCAGGAAGACTTGCACAGCATGAATAGAGGAGCCAAAGTGAGATGGGTTGCAAAGCAGTTTGCATTTGGGAGGCTGAAGCAAATACAGTAAATGCCCTGTCCCATATGGGATCTGACTGTTTGTTACACCGGGGTTGTCAGCCAAACCTTCAGCTAAGCCTGATAGCTCAGATAAATCTTGTGTAAGTCCTAGGTTTTTCCTTTTCGTTTTAAAATCACCCTTTTCTGTTTTAGATCTGCAGCTACTAAAACCTTCACAAGTACAGACTTTTATTTAAAGTTCTGTTTGTTCCAGGGACCTCAAGGATCACCTGGAACACAAGGAAATCCTGGACCTCCTGGAGAGGGGTTTCCAGGACCAAAGGTGGGGAAAGTCTTTGATTACATACAGTACTGCATAAAAGTCTCAACTCACCTTTTTCATATTTTGTTTCCAAGGAGCCAGACTTTTTAACATAATTTTTAAAGTGGAATTGAGCAGACTTTGATCCATCATTTAATACCTATCTGGAAAGTTTCTTATTGACAGCAGCGTCTTTTTCTCAGCATGAGAATGATCCCATGTATGCTTCCAGTGCAATAAAAACATACCTGAATAGAAAAGCACACAATGGAATGCCTGGAATCATGGATTGGCCTCCTCAGAGCCCAGACCTCAAAAGCAGCGTGGGATCATCTCTACAGAGCATGGAACAAAATGCAGCCAGCATCCAAAGAAGAGTTTAGGAAAAGAAACAGACTAATTTGTATTTTTAAAAAATGTACAGATCAGTGTAAGTGGTAGGATTGAAAGATTGCCGTTCTTAATTGTATAATTTATCATATTTTCTTTAGGGTGATCGAGGATATGAAGGTCCAAAGGGAAGTCGTGGGCCTCCTGGTATTGGGATCAAAGGTGACAAGGTGATTTAACTAAAATTTACTGCTGAATTCCTCATCAATGTCTCCATGTACAGATCTGAATCTTTAATCATTGCATTTCTTCTATTCCTTTTTCTCAGGGCAATTTTGGTCCACCAGGAAATCAAGGTCCAGTTGGTGCTCCTGGTCCAGCACTTCAAGGAGAAAAGGTAAACATGTCAAACATGTGGCCAGAATGAGTCCATCAAAGGGTCTCATTTTGTCAGCTTGATGGCTTTGTTAAGTAAAAAATTTAAAAGTCATTAATTATTCCTATTTTTCAGCAAACTGCTCGGCTAATCCTTTTGTGATGATTTCCAGTAGTGGAAATGTTTACAAGTATTTAAAGATTTACAAGTTTTTTGAATCGTAAAAAGGAAAAAAGAAATTCTCTTGATGTGAAGGGCTTTCATCTGTAAGCAGTAAACTATGATGTACATGCAATAACAGACTCAATGAATGTGATATAAACTGAAATAATCGTAAGCACCTGGTGAACTGTAACATCATTTCATAGAAAGATTATCAGTAATTGGCTTTGAGGAGTTTTTCTCTCCAACATCAGTCGGTCAGGTAAGCAGAGAGTTTGAAATAGACACTGAGACATGAAATCACACATATTTATGTCAAAACGTCTCATCTGTTTTATTCGTCTCATCTTTCAGCTTTAGTCGTGCTCTGACTCGGATGAACATTTTCACCCTCTTTCACGTCGTAACCTTTAAAGAGACTTTTTGTTTAAGCATATTTTATTACACAATGATTTTACTCGTCTGACCTTGTTAATACACAGTAAAGCTAAACCGTTTGACGCCTGCTGAATTAAAATGAGTTTAACACCCTCTATCAGAGGGAAGAGCCCAAAATGCTTTTTTTATTTTCCTTTGTGGTACATTACATCTCACATTACTACTGGTTTTATTTCTAATATCATTTCTTGGAGTTAAGTCTTCACCTGTGAGTATGAAGGTGTGAAATTTAAGCCTGTGAAATCCAAAAAACATTAGATTAACAATAACAAAGAATTCATGTCCTTCAACACAGTCCTGACTAATGTTTCATTTAGAAATAAAAACTGAAACTGAAGGCAGACATGTTATACTGTCACTTTGACTTTTCTCATCAAAAATAGATTTAGAAACATCCAGCTTCTTCCACTGATCCACTTCAGTGTTGCACGGGGACTACAGCATATCCCAGCTGGCATAGGGGCCACTAAACAGACAACCATTCACATTCAAGTCACACCTACGGATAATTTTACAGTCTCCAATTGACGTAACCCCATCCATGTGTTTTGGGTCAACTCCACATAGAAAGGCCCTGCCTGGATGGTGGATTCAAACTGAGGACCATCTTGCTGGCAAGAAGGCGCTAACCACCATGCTACAAAATCAAACAACCTGCCCCCCCCTCTTCAACTTAACTCTCTTTTTTTCCTTCAGGGAGATCAGGGTCCAGCTGGGCCTCCAGGACCCAAAGGAGCTCCAGGTGTTGGAATAGCAGGACCAAAGGTAAGACACACAATAACAGACAAGATAATGATTGTGAATCGGTCTTCCTCTGAATCAGAGGGTTTACTGGCTGCTGGAGGTTAAGACATAATTCAGTCAATTCAGTTTAAAATAGTAACAGGGAAAAATCGGACTCTAAAGCAGCGATTGAGTCTGTAGTATGCTATGCTATATACTATTATAATAAGGTCCATATTTTACATATAGTCTATCATTTGTTGTGCCACGTACCATTAACACTCACTGGCAAACCCAAGGTATATATGACAGAAAATAATGAGAAACAAATATCCTTTACGTTTCTGAGTAATGTTTTCTAAAGATGCAGTGCTCTGGTGTTTCAAGAAATTGATACGAAAGAAACTCATATAAATGATACTAAATATTTACATCTTTTTTTGAATACCCAAATGACTATGTGACTATTACCTTCAGGGGGATCAGGGCCTCTCAGGTGAGCCAGGACTACCAGGTGAGCGAGGTGTTGGAGAACCAGGGCCCAAAGTAAGTCCTCTTTGCACTGCTGCACTACTCCTGCTGTTACTTCCTGTATTCAGAGTAATATTAAGAAAAACTGACCACAAATCCACATATAATACTTAATATGAATCTTTGGCCACACCTTTTGTGTTTTCAGTCGCATTGACACAAGTGTACAAGCACTTAGCTATGCAGCCTGTTTTTACAAACATCTGAAAGAATGGGGTCTTTCTAAAGAGCTCAACGAAAATTTGAGTGTGGTGATGTAATAGGGTGCCACCATAGCAGCAATTTCTTCTAGATATTCCTCAATTAACTTTAAGTGGTATTACTGCAATGTTAGAGCAATATTTTATGAACTGGAAGATGCATTTTATTTCCTTTGGACAACTGTAGGTTAGCCACCAATCCTGCTTCCAGCCTTCATGCTAACCCAAGCTAACTGCCTCCTAGCCATAGCTTCTTAATTAAAGACGACATAAAGCAGATATTCATCTTCTTAATGTAGCTGATTGTATTTGCATAGTTTCAACCCCTCTGGGACTCTTCTGGGTCATTTTCCTGTTTCAGGGTGACCCTGGAGCTGAGGGGTTATCAGGTATACCTGGTCAGCCAGGAGAAGATGGAATCCCAGGACCAAAGGTAATGAAGCCTGATGTCAGTCAGTATTCTGTTTGTTAAATGTACTTTAAATACATTTTACCAGTCTGTCTGTCCACTGTGTCATTTACTGATCAGGGGGACCTTGGGTTACCGGGGCCCCGGGGAGCTGATGGGGCTCCTGGTAAAGGTGTCCCAGGAGAGAAGGTAACAGTGTGTCTGTGTTTCAGATCAGATCTCCATATTTTGTTCTAGAGGTTATAAGCATTTAGCCACAATCCAGAAGATTGTTTACAGGTTGTTTTGTGTTATTCTGACAGGGAGACAAAGGGGACCGGGGGTCCAGAGGCCAGCAAGGTGCAGTCGGTCCTGTGGGGCCAATGGGCCCAAAGGTATGTGTGTGTTTACCAGAAGCATTTTAGAAAAAAATGTCATAATAATTTTACACAGCAGTCAAAGTGATATCTGGAGACTGGGAGAAGCATTTCACTCACACTGATGATGTTATTTGGAGTTGTTTTTGGATTACTGAGTGTACATCAAGTCAAAGTAATATTGTTGCTACATAAAATGTACATGCTTTAAATGTTGGTCCAAACTCAGAAAAAACAAAAACAGGCTTTAAGAAGCACCTTATTTCCAACATGGACCTACCTGCAAACCAGAAGGTTAATTAGTGAACTAGTAAATTCTTAAATGAAAAAAAACAACCCAAAAACAGAAATCTGCTGCTACAGTTACACAAACAGCACATCCGTCCCTCCTTCCAGCCATCTATTTTGTACAACTTCAGAGTGGTAGGGGTGCCTGGAACATGTACGAGGTATAGGTTGAATCTGGACGTGTTACCGGCCCATCCAGGGTGCAAGCAGTGAGGAAAGAGAGAAAATATAAAAATGTATTAAAAAATTTACAAAATTTGAAATTGTTCTGTTAAAGTGTATGACTGATACCACGGTATCCGTCAGGTTCTAAAAAAAGGCCATGATTAGATATTATCATGCATTCAGGGAATTCTTTTTAAATGGCTTTGTGTACCGTTATCTTTCTAATAAGTGCTTTCTCCTCCAGGGGCAACCAGGAATTATGGGGCTACCAGGTCCAGCTGGACTTACTGGCAGGGGTATAGCGGGGGCCAAGGTAAATCAAGGCTGCATAACTAAAGTTGGTGTGACTTTCAGTAATAGTAACAGCTTTACTTCTGGGTTTTGTCAGGGAGAACCAGGTCCACAAGGTCCACCCGGAGCTGTGGGAGACCCAGGAATTGGTTCACCTGGATCCAAGGTCAGTTCACTTCCGGTTTATTCTTCAGTTATCCTCCCCAGTAAAGTATGTGAGTACAATTAAGTTTTGGTTTGTAGGGTGACAGAGGGCCACAGGGCCCCCTTGGGCCACCTGGACTAAAAGGAGAAGGTTTCACTGGCCCCCCAGTGAGTATCAAACCAGATTACAGCCTCTTTTATCAGCACAAGACTCCAAGTAATCACACTCAGGTTTCAATGTCAATTGAAAAAAATATTCTTAGGGACTTCCCGGGCCTCCTGGCCTGATGGGAGAGACTGGACCAGATGGGATTGGTTTACCTGGAACAAAGGTAAGTAAAAATACTGGCTTTTTAAAAAATTATTATTATGGAGTAGTTCTCTTCACCTCTTAGGAACATTTAAATAGATAATTTAGATAATCAGATTTTGAAAAGGAATAAACAGTTCCCCTGTTTACTCTTCAAAGCACCTTGAGGCAACTGCTGTTGTGATTTGGTCCTATATAAATAAAGTTGAATTGAAGTCTTACCTTTTATCTGACCTATTATCCAAAAGCTTCTGCTTTCTTGTTTGATAAAAAATACAAATAACGACTTTTTCTGACTTTCCTTTTGTTGCTGTGATGATTTTGGTTTTAAACAGTTTTATTTGTGCAATTAATAATAGTTTTAATTATTGCATTTTTCCTTTTATTTTTGAAAATCTGTATGTTGTTTGCAAGAATGCAAGACTGCATGTCTGTCTGTAGGCATGTACACTTAAATGAAGCATTTTGTGACTGTGCGTTCTAAAAACTGATGCACAAATAAAGCTATTATCATTATTGCAAGTATCAATAAATATTTAATAACTTACGTTCAGGGAGAAAGAGGCTTGCCTGGGCCTCCTGGACCTGCTGGGCCACCAGGAATCGGGTTACCTGGTCCAAAGGTAATCAGAAATGTAGAAAACAATGGATTTTGTTGTATTTTTGTTGTCTTAAGTAGATATAAAGTTTTCTTTTCCTGCAGGGTTCAGCTGGCCAAATTGGACCACCTGGTCCACAGGGGTTACCTGGAGAAGGGTTACAAGGACAAAAGGTACCATTGTCACCTGTCACTCACATTTATTCACTTGCAGCTGAATTATTGAATGTTTCTATAAGTACATTTTAAGTAATAATGAAGATAATAAAGATTCTGATTTAGGGAATTCATGTTTGCTACACTCTGGTAACACAGTGATAAAAGAATTGCTGTGTTTCCAGTGAGTCTAGCAAACTAAATAATGAGTTTTCTAACAGGTTTGGTTGGATTTTAGCTAAGACATATGAACCTACATTCCCTCCTTTTATGCTGTGGTCATTAGCAGCAAGAGAAGCACACTGGAGTTGTTTTTGAATCTGATAGGGTCAGTAAGTTTTTCAGTGGATCTATGCAGTTTTTTAGAGACAGGTATGGAAACAATTGTTGCCATAAATTTAGATATCATTATCTCACTAACATTAACCATAAAGCTCTGAAAGGTCACACAGGGATGAGTGACAACATGAACTCTGCTGAATGTTTACAGGGCGAGTCTGGATTTCAGGGGATGCCCGGCCCCAGAGGTCCTCCAGGACAAGGTCTGCAGGGTGATAAGGTACTTTGATGTTCGCAATGTGGGAAGTGAGGAATTATTATGTAAACTAAAGTCAACTCTCAAATAAAGGTGAAAGATAATCTATGCACTGTCATCACCTCAAACATACAGAAGCAACAATAAATGCAAAAGATCATGTTGGGCAGAAAAATGCGATTCTGGCCGATATATGAATGATGGGACATAGTTTGCTGTAACGGCTTTACTTTGTCATTTATACACTGAAAAAATTAGTGTTCTTTTCCTCCTGCAGGGGGACCGAGGGTTCAGAGGTGAGAAAGGCAATAAGGGAGACAGAGGGGAACCTGGAGAGCCGGGCATCATCGGACCTCTGGTACTGATATATTTTTGCCAGACATAATACTAACTTTTATTTCCTTCTCTGAAGAAAGTCTTGATGAATTAAGAAGTCATTCTGTAACTGTAGGTTAAAAGAACAATTTAAGTCAGAAAATGCTATAGTGTTTTCCTAAATAATGACTTGTTTTAAATGACAGGGCAAAACAGGACAGAAGGGGGAACCTGGACTTACAGTAAGTATGAGTACACTTAAAATAGCTCTAAACCAATTAAATCTCAGATTATTTTTTCATTAGACGCTGGTACTACCCACATGAGCTAATGGTTTGCTGATAATCGTCTAGACAGCCAACTGTATAATCTTATATAGGGACACTATTTAAGGTTTTTTAGCCTGCGTGCAGATATTATTTGTTTGTGTTGCCATATTTAACATCAGCATCCACAACAGTAACAGTGCATGTTAGATGTTATGGAAATGTATAATAGGGTCCTTAACTTAACCAATAACATATGTTAAAAAGACAAATAAAAAAATGTGTTGAACCACCTCTAAAATATTGTACTCTCTTTCACAGAGGGATGAAATCATCAAAATAGTAAAATCCATCTGCAGTAAGTCACAAAATTAAGTTTGCGAATCTTAGTTTTCCTTAAATCAGTCACCGAGGATTGATTTCCTCTTTAGTCATTAACCTTTATTTGCTCCTCTGGTCGTGTTTTTGCTCCATGTCATCAGGTTGTGCACTGACGTGCCGCCAGACACCCTTGGAGCTCGTCTTTGTGATCGACAGCTCAGAGAGCGTCGGCCCGGAAAACTTCAACGTGATCAAAGACTTTGTGAACGCCCTGATCGACCACACCTCGGTCAGCCGGGACATCACTCGTGTTGGCGTGGTCCTCTACAGCCACATAAACATGGTGGTGGTCAGCCTCAGACAGGAAGCCAGCCTCGATGAGATCAAGTCTGCTGTGCATTCCATGACCTACCTGGGCGAGGGCACATTCACAGGCAGTGCCATCCAACAGGCCAACCAGGTGTTCAAGGCAGCCCGGCCAGGTGTGAGGAAGGTGTCGATCATCATCACCGACGGACAGGCCGATAAGAGGGACTCGGTCAGTCTGGAGAGTGCCGTGACAGAAGCCCAGAGAAGCAACATTGAGATGTTTGTGATCGGAGTGGTGAACAAAAGCGATCCACTGTACAAAGAGTTCAAGAAGGAGCTCAACTTCATGGCCACTGACCCCGACAGTGATCACTTGTACCTGATCGATGAATTCACAACACTTGCAGGTGACTGGCCTTGACACAGGCTTTATGATCTGATAGTTTTGTCTGACTGAAATGCAGCAAAAAATGCTAAGTAAAAAGCCTAGTATAATACAATAAAGTGGATTTAGAAAGAACCATTTTACTTTATCTGCACCTGAACATGAAAGTAAATATGATGAACCTGAAACTGGGGAACGTCTTGTATTTGTGTGCTTTGGTTCAGAAATACTCCCTCAGAAAAACTGCTGTGTTGTTAAATGCAGAGTAGAACTGTCCATTTGTCTTCTGGTGTTTGCAGCTCTGGAGAAAAAACTTTTGAGTCATATCTGTGAAAACGGAGAGAGACACTTGTTCAGCTCCATCCCGAGCTCGGGGCTTCCTCCAGGAATCCCAGAAGTCTCCAGCAACGCTCGAGAACCACCACACAGGACAGACACGGACACTCCCACTTTCACAGGAGACTTCAGGAGAGTCCAGAAAATGGTGAAAACGTGCTGGTTTTTGGTTTTTTAAACTTTGTTCTGTGCGCTCAGACTCTGTTGCAATATCGAAAGGACACTAAAATCATCTTCACAGTTTGGTGACTTTTTCTCTAGCGCCAACAGCAGGTCAGAGTTTTCTTTATTCAGGTGAAATATCAAAACATTTACCAATTCAAAAACTCAGCAAATGTTGCCATTTGTCTAAATATGCCAACATGCTCAAGCTGAAAGCACCACAGTGCTTAAAACATTCCTCTGGGGGTCATCAATGAGTTACGAATAACTGCCTAAAGACCCCAAAATATTTTCTTCTGTTAATATTTATATCAAAATTAAAAAAGCAAAACAAAATGTGGACCACATTCTTAAATAACTCAAATGGCTGGTGATTGTTTCCCTCAAAGTTAAAGACTCTTAGTAAAATGTATGTAAATCTCTGAGCTCTTGTGTAAATCTGTTGTCTTCAGCTGCTCTGAAGCTCTGCACCACTTCCCACAGATTTCACTCAGTGACTATGACTAGCTCAGGTGTCGCCTGGTGACCTCTGTACCTCTCTACAGTAAGATAAACTAAACATTAAAGATTTTTCTGTGCCTGTTTCAGCCCGGCCCTCCTGGTTCACACCCTGACGGTGAGTCCACTTCTAGAAAGAGGCCGACGATGAACAGTAGGACCACCTTAGAAACTCAGAGGCTTCCGTTCTTCGACAGGGAGCCCTTCAGGCCGGTAACAGAGTTCCTCCCACAGTTTGATGTGAACAACCCCACACACGATGTGGTGATGACCGGAGCCATCGGGCCAGCTGGTCCTACTCTGAAGACTCCGCCTGAGGAGAAGATACCACCGGTACCAACTCCGCCCCTGCTGCCCTCTGACAACTTCCTATCAGGTAACTGCTGACAGTCTGCAGCAGAGACTGTAAGATGGAGAAAGAAAGGTGTCCCCTAAAATGATAGATAAAGCCTCTTCTGTGCATCTAAGTAGTAGCTAATGTATTTTTACAAATTCTAATCATTTTTATCCTAAAGTCAGCCTACATGTAAGGTTTGTTCCTGTTTTGATGAGAAGACAGATGTCTTCTGAGTTCAGTCTATGACTTTATCTGATGCACTATTTCTGAGTTGGGAGATCTGACTTCCTGGAATCTCATCATCACTTCAAGGTTTCCTGGAACCAGTAAATCTCCTGGATCTGTTGGCAAGAAATCAAATAAGCGTTACTCATGTTAATCCAACAAACAAGCTTTCGGACGTACAGTGAATATACAGTGGCTTGCAAAAGTGTTCGGCCCCCTTGAACTTTTCCACATTTTGTCACATTACAGCCACAAACATGAATCA